>NW_028166157.1:0-239763 GCF_964263955.1 Coregonus lavaretus
TGCATGCAAAAATACAGTATCTCTCTTTTCTCTCTCTCTCTTACCCAGTCTACTCATTCATCTTCAAGCTTTCATCCCTTCCCTGCTCTTCTATCACCCTCTCAGTTCCACCTCCAGCTGGCTCCCTCTTTTTCCTCTTCTCCAGTCTCTTCCTCTCCTCTTTCCTCCTCTTTTCTCTCTTATTCTCCTCCTTTTTTTGAATCTTTCGCTCCATCTCCAGGAGCTCAGCTTGAGCTTTCTCTCTCTTTTTCAGCTCCTCAGACCACTTCTTCTCTTTCTTAATCCTCTCTTTCATCATGGCATTGTGTATCTTAATCAGCCCCTCTAACCTCTTTTTCTCTGCCTATTCCTTCTCTTTTCTCTCCTTTTCTCTCTTTTTCTGTTCTAACTTGTCCCTCTTTTTCTCAGCTTTCATGGCTTTCTTTTGCTCTTTCTCTCTCGCCTTCATCTCCTTTCTCTCTTTCTCGTCATCTTTCAACTTCTTATTCAGTTCCTTATTTTTCTCTTTTTCCTCCATCTTTAAAAATGTGACTTTCTGCTTGAGGTTCATGGCCAGAAAGCCCACTCTTCCCAGGATGGTCTCTGCTCTCTCTGATGAAACCGTCCCATTGGAGCTCTTGGAATGGGCACGGTCCGCCTCACTCTTCAAACCCTCCCTCGGGCTCACCTCCTCCTTGACGCTCCTCTCTTCACTCTCAATGTCAATGCCTGTCCAATAATCCTAACAGGAAGACATTGACTCTGGATGTAATATTGTTCCAATGTGGCACATTCAATACACATTTGAGTGATCAACATACATTGATGGCCTCACGGGGCACACAATTTAGAGGACAGTAATTAAGGTAACTTGTTTATTTGTATCCCAAACCAATTTTATAATAGCCATAGATGTTCTTCCTGGGTCCACACCAAACGTAATACAAATGTTAACCCTAGTAAGGGATGATGTTTTATACTATGAGCATAGAGTAGCAGGGTTGGGGTCAATTCCATTTCAATTCCAGTCAATTCAGGAAGTACTTAATTCATTGCTTTGAATTGAAATGGAACAGACCCTCAACCCTGTAGAGTAGTACCGTAATTTTCGGACTATAAGCCGCGCCTTTTTTCCCATTTTTCGACCCTGCGGCTTATATTATATATATATATATATATATATATATATATATATATATATATATATATATATATTATAACGGTGCGGCTAATCTATGTATTTTTACAGCTAACGGCCACTAGAAGACCTCCTAAATCTATGGATTTTACAGGTTACAGTCCACCAACTTTAACTCTATGGGCTCTATGACCGGTCCGCGCCCGACCACCTTTAAGCGGCGGGCTCCAGCAGGAAACCTGGAGGCCGGAAAAGAGTGACACAGGTAGCGCGCAAAATTAAAAGTGGAACGGAGAGTGGTACGAGAGACAGAACGAGAGAAAGAACGAGAGCAAGACAGACAGACATTACCCTGAGCCTGTTCGTTTCCGACACTGAAGATGAGGACTTTGGTGGTTTTAGTACGCAGGAAGAAGACTGAGATGAGGATTAATGACTTGACTTTTCTGGTTACAGCCGTGTACTGCACCTTAGCCTAAAATATGAAGACGAGGGTTAATGGTAGGTTGATTACCGTATATTTTAAGCAGCCGTGTTGCTGCAACTTTAGCTTTACGCACTTAATTTTTTTTTAAATTTAATTTAGCCATTGATATTGCCTCGTCAAGCGCTGTAAGCTTTGTTTTTTGTTATGGTACTACTGTAGTCTATAATGTAGATAAATATTCAAAGATGTGCACACTTTTTCAAGGTTTTTCAAAAATAACCAAAGTTAAGTTGTTAAATGATTGTGACACTATTAACTAATTTTGCTGGTGAACCCCTAGCACTCCCTCAAGGACCACTGGTTGAAAACCACTGCTGTAGATCACTGCCGGTATGTGCGATGGGACCGCACGGTTTAAGTTTGAAAGTTGAATGTGTCTGAAACGTTATGTGAAACAGTACAGTTTACACAGCACAGTATATGTTCTGTAGCTACTATTGCACTAAATGGTAACACTTGAATACGTTATGCAAATATGCAACTTGTTTGTTGAAATGTTAATAAATGGGAGCTTCCTCAAGCAGCCATCTCTTTCCCGACAATCCCCTCTGTGCTCGAACCCTTACATATGGTAATTAAACATTAAAACACCTGCGGTTTATAGTCCAGTGCGTCTTATATATGTACACATCATTCAATTTAGCTGCTGCGGCTTATACTCCGGTGCGCCTTATAGTGCGGAAATTACGGTAGTTTAAAATAGGACACCTACCTTTGCCTCTTCCAGCGCCCAGGGCCTGGGTTCCTCATCCTCTGACCTGCATATGGAGGCTCTCACTCTAACAGGCGTCTTAGTGGCCAAGCAGAGCAGAGGGGTTGCCAGAGTTAAGTTAGCATCTGGGACCAGCTGGTGAGCATGAGGGCAGCGATCCACCTCTTCACTAGTGCTAAAACAGGGGTTTTATCACTCATCAGTTCCTCTCTCTTGACAGTGGATGCAACTGCACTTGCCTCTGTGTTAACTGAGCACTCTGTTGTGTCCTCAACTGTCTCCTCTGGCTGCTTGTGGTCATTGTTGTTGTGAATGCATTGCAGACCTGGAGGACTTTTATCATCCCAGGTGTAAATGGCAACAGTTGCCTCTGTGTCGACTGAGCACTTTGTAGTGCACTCAACTGTCTTCCATAGCTGTTTGTGGTCATTGTTGAGGGTGCAGGTCAGGATTAGAGGCAGTGTTGCAGGTGTAGGAGGACTTTTATCAGCCAAAAACTCCTCTGTGTGGACAGTGGACACGGAAACGGCTGCTTCCCTGGACACTTGACTCTTGGTGGTGTCCTCTTCTGGCTGCTTGTGGTCATTGTCTAGAATGTGTGGCAACTTTGAAGGCAGCATTGGAGCCTTGCTTTTATCACCCAACAGGTCCTCTCCCTGGACAATGGATGTGCCTGCAGTGATTGCTGTGGTAACGGAGGACTCGGTGGCATCCTCTTTCGTCTCCTTGGTCAGTTTGTGGTCAGAGTCTCGGATACATGGCGAGCTTGGAGGCAGTGCTTCAGGGTCAGGAGGGCTTTGATCAGCTGCCATGTCCTCTATGAGGTGAGTGGACACATCATTGTTTGTTTCACTGATAACTGGACACTTGGTGGTGCCCTCTACTGCCTCCCCTGGCAGTTTGTAGTCAACTTCAAAGACAAGTGGCAGACTTGGAGGCAGCATTGGGACAGGGCATTTAGCTGCTGATCTGTACACTCCAAAATCAACAGTAGCTGTGCCTGCAGTGGTCTCTGTAGCAACTGAGACCTCATAGGTATCCTCTACTGTCTGATCTGGTGGCATGAAGTCATCGTCAAAGACTGTTGGCAGGCATGGAGGCAGCACTGAAGGAAGACTTCTAGCTGCCCATCGATTCTCTCCCTTGACAGTGGCTGTGGTAGCAGTGGCCTCTGTGGCAACTGGGCACTCTGTGGCTGAAACAGCAGGCTGGGAGGTTTCGAGGAAATTGAATGAATTGGAGCCAGTGGTGGGAGGGAGTAAGGATAGAATCTGTCCTCTTCCTTGACATTAGATATTGCCACTGGAGCAACTGAGACCTCCGTTTTGCCATTACTGTCTGATGTGGCTGCATGGAGTCTTCGTCAAAGAAGTGTGGCAGGTATCGATGCAGCATTGAGGAAAGATGTGTATCTGTCCATAGGTCCTCTCGTTTACCTGTAGATACATCTGCAGTGGCCTCTGTGGCAACTGGGCACTCTGTGGCTGAAACAGCAGGCTGGGAGGTTTCGAGGAAATAGAATGAATTGCCAATGAACCGCTGAGCCAGGGGTGGGAGGGAGTAAGGATCGAATCTGTCCTCTTCCTCGACATTAGATATTGCCACTGGAGCAACTGAGACCTCAGTGGTGCCCTCTACTGCCTGATGTGGCTGCATGGAGTCTTCATCAAAGAAGTGTGGCAGGTATCGATGCAGCATTGAGGAAAGATGTGTATCTGTCCATAGGTCCTCTCGTTTACCTGTAGATACATCTGCAATGGCCTCTGTGGCAACTGGGCATTCAGCATGTGTCCTCTCAGATGCTCTGCACCAGTCTGTCCCAACCCTGGGTCCCCTAGCCAATGGGCCAGCTAAGTGTAAAAATACATGCCCCACACCCAGCATAACATTTGACATTTTAGCCATTTATCAGACGCTTTTATCCAGAACGACTTATAGTTAGTTAGTGCATTCAACTTAAGGTAGCTAGGTGAGACAACCACATAATCCTGATATGAGTGTCTATGATAGAACGGTTGTTTATTTTTAATGACAAGACAACCATAAGAACTGAGGACATAAATACATTGAAACAGACAGACATGATACAACACTTTTAGACAAGAACAGTTATAAGCATTGCCATGGTGTAGCCTAATACAAAAAGAAATAAGGACAAAACATTGTTAGCTTACATTCCATGGCATATGAAACATTTTGCCCTTACAATAACTTATATTTGCTTTAATTAATATTGTTAAAGAGAACTCTAGTCGACTTTGTCAAAGTTGGTCTTGTTACCTCCTCAATCAGTCTTGGCATTTTCCTCGTCTTGAACCAAATCCTCTTCATCTTCTTCTCCTGATCCTCTGGATCTGCAAAACCAGAGCCAACCTGGCTCCCAGCTCCATCACGTAGTCTGTCTGGATCGCCCTTTCCTCCAACCGACACTCACCCCTCCTCTGTGTCAGCGTTGAACCCTCCATGTCTTCCTTTTAGCTAACAATAACTCTGGAAAATACATAACGTTGTAGTAAGTGGGTGTTGCTAAGCAAATAATAATGCATCTCTTTACAATGTGCACACGTTTTCTTCCCACCTACTTACAATTAAGCAAGTGAGAATTCTGCTCCAGATATGTTTACGCAATAGGCCTATCTGAATTACTAGTACAAAGTTGGCTACTGGAAAAGCGACCAAGTTCAAATGAATCGATTTAGGCTGTTCTTTGGCATCATCATTTTGAAGCAAGACGTTGCCATGGCAGATTAAAAAGCACAACACAGACTTTAAAAAGCAAACTTCTGGCTCTTTCTGTACCTTACTATTGAGCCTTATTCAACCCCTCATGTAGCTCTACTCCATATTGGGCTTGGTTCTCACAAGCCACACTAATCAGTTCCATCATATCATTGAAAACACTGTGTTTTGGGTAGAAAATGACTCTATATCCATGCAGGACCTAACTTGTACAGTTTCATCTATTTAAAAAAACCAAGGAGGTAAAAACGCCAGTCTTCTCTTTGAGTGCCCCTGAGTGCACCTCAATTTAAAGAGGTCTATCAATTCAACCATTTGAAATGGATGTCCATTCAATTAAGAACATATTATTCTTATTAGATATGAACCAGCTACAAATTAGGTAGGCGTACTTGTTTTTTTACACAACCTACTCTTGTGGTACATATTTATTGAGATAATTGATTACAACATATGTTGGTGATTAACACAGAGAGAGGTTTTTTTTTTCTGTCATCAATAGAATGCGTTAGCCATTAGGCTGGCTCACTACAATTGTAACATGGCATCTCAGGTGCCAGGATGAAGCATTTTCTCACAAAAAGAGGACTCAAGCAAACTATCTCTCTCCAACAGTTTCACTAGTCATGTTAGGTCTACTTAAATTGTCACATTCATACACAAGTAATTTGAAAATAAGTTATACTACTGAAAAACATTCACAATAAGTTATATTACAACCTACCTCTGAAGTAAGCAGTGTGTTCTCTCACTAATGAAATAGGACATTAATAATTTGTCAGTGGTTAGTTGAATCAGTCTCTTTGCACTGTTCAGTTTGTCTGTGCAACAGGTAACCTTCCAGAATCGGAATCTTGTGATGTCACAATAGAGTCCCCATTGCCATGGTTACCCACAGCAGCTTTCATGTGTAATCAAATTCTGGCAATTTTTTTGTACCTATGCAGCACAGTCATACCTAATATATACAATGAATCCATATAACCTAATTTTTTATTAAAATAAAATGCTGTAACTCATATTAAATGGTTGACCATTCAAACGACATGTGTTTTGCCTAATTAAAAGTCAATATGTTTTAGATATCATAACTAGCAGCCAGGCTTTGTTCGATCTCAGCCTACCACTAATGTCAATGTTATTCATCATCATCATCATCATCATCAATAAAATACATAGGCTACTTTACTACAGTAAAACAAGTCTTCCATAGTCTATGCCACCTCAGTAACAAAGTTCCAAAAAAGAAATGAGGGTTCAAGAAAACATCTCTCTTCAATGGCCTCAGCTATTAGCCATATGATCAACAAGGTCAAATGCAGTACTAAAATCAAGAAGCAGCTCATCCACAAGTTTATCTTGGTCAAGTGACCTGAGCCATTGATCGATTAAATCAACCAGAGCTGTTGCAGTTGAGTGATCCTTACGGTATCTTTACGGTACGCATGCTCGTAGAGGGATAAAATTAGCTGGATGTGTAATTATATAGGCCCAAAAAATGTAATTGAAGAGTAGGTGTCATTGATGTTTAGCATTTTAGTTTAATAAATTATTAAATAAGGAAATCAATATCAGCTGACTACAGAACAGTATTTGTAGACCTGCCAACAGCGCCCATTGTTTAAAAATATGTTTGAACATTTTCTCATCCATCTCTTTCCAGTTGATAGAACCAAACAGACAACCTTTGTTGCTCAAGAGCATCACACATTCCTCCATTCATTCTCTATAATATTCCCCTCCATCACATTCCTCTATCATATTCCCTCTATCATATTCCCTCTATTATATTCCCTCTATTATATTCCTCTCCATCATATTCCACTCCATCATAATACTCGCTATCATATTACCTCTATCATGTTCCTCTTTATTTATACAGGGAATCCCAATTGAGACCAGTGTCTCTTTTTCAATGGTGCCCTGTGTTATATCAATTAACAATCCAAACAGCTTAAACAGATAAAATTACATACAGAGCAGAAAATATATAGAGCAAAATTATTAGACTTGAACACATACATTTCACAATGAACAGGTCTTGTATTTAACCAGTTGAGCTGACAACCATTTTTCACTGTTTCACTAGGGCTTTAGTCATCAATCTAGCAAGAGGGCAATATTTTATTAATGTAGTGGTGTCCCTCCCCCCAGGAAGCTATGACCTTTAGCTTTCACCTGGAATTATTAATTTCTGTCTAAGAAAAAAAAAGACTTTTCAAACCATATGATGTAGTACACAAGAAAAGTATAATACAACCTTCTTTACTACTTTGCCAAACATTTCATGACATTAGGGATAGTCAAAATCTGTAAAATTTGTGAATGTCTAAATTAACATTTGGGCCATTTAACCAGTGTGCATCCCGCCTATAGACAATGGGAGAAGGGCTATGTAAAGGTCTCGATTTTGTCGTTCTGAACAAATGTTTGACTTCCACACAAAATTACATCTTGACTTATTTTAGGTTTAAGGAAGTGTGTAGGTCGCATTCTTTATAGTAGAATACAACTTGCGTTGTTTGACGTGACTTCCGTCTCGCTTCCGCATTGTCTCCGTACTGCTGTGCTGTTTGTTGCTACTTGGCTACCTGCCAAACTATTCACGTTTTACTTTTAATAAACGTTTAATCAATCTTTGTGTTCAACAAATTTACCAACTTTTTAGTTTTGTCCTCACTCATCTTTTTTCGTTAAACTTTTTCACCCCGGACGTTTATCCCGAGACAGAAGAGTCATTTTCCTGTGCGTTTTAGCTGCCAACTTTACGTTATTTTCCTTTTTTCCATCGCAACTTTTTTTTCCCTTATTCAACTTTTTCACTCCGGACGCTTTATCTGGACATGGTTCATCAACATCTTCAACAGCCGAAGCTAAGTAGTAACATTAACATGATGTCTTCTAATTGCAGTCGCTGTACTCATAATATACAGGAGAACGATCGCCTTACGGCGAAAATAGCTGTGCTACAAGCCCAGCTTCAGACGCAATCGTTAGGCAAGGGTAATCTCAGTGTAGGAAAGGAAGAAACAGCGTCTGTGCCACCAGTAAGTACAGACAGTAACGTTAGTATAAATCCCCCCGCACAGTCCCTGCAGCCGGACAACTTTCTCATGGCTTCTGGAGGGAAATACTGTTGGAATGCTCAACCGGTGTCGCTCATTCAGCCGACAGAAACCTTCAACCGGTTTTCCCCATTATGTAGCGAGTCGGAGTCTGAGTCTGAGTCTTCTCTAGTCTCTACTCCTCCCGTTACGGGGTCTGAGACGCCGAAGGCTCCCACCATTAGCTCTGACAAATTGAAAACCCTAGTCATTGGCGACTCCATTACCCGCAGTATTAGACTTAAAACGAATCACCCAGCGATCATACACTGTTTACCAGGGGGCAGGGCTACCGACGTTAAGGCTAATCTAAAGATGGTGCTGGCTAAAGCTAAAACTGGCGAGTGTAGAGAGTATAGAGATATTGTTATCCACGTCGGCACCAACGATGTTAGGATGAAACAGTCAGAGGTCACCAAGTGCAACATAGCTTCAGCGTGTAAATCAGCTAGAAAGATGTGTCGGCATCGAGTAATTGTCTCTGGCCCCCTCCCAGTTAGGGGAAGTGACGAGCTCTACAGCAGAGTCTCAGCACTTAATCGCTGGTTGAAAACTGTTTTCTGCCCCTCCCAAAAGATAACATTTGTGGATAATTGGCCCTCTTTCTGGGACTCACCCACAAACAGGATCAAGCCTGACCTGCTGAGGAGTGACGGACTCCATCCTAGCTGGAGGGGTGCTCTCCTCTTATCTACCAACATAGATAGGGCTCTAACTCCTCTAGCCCCACAGTGAAATAGGGTGCAGGCCAGGCAGCAGGCTGTTAGCCAACCTGCCAGCTTAGTGGAGTCTGCCAATAGCACAGTCAGTGTAGTCAGCTCAGCCATACCCATTGAGACTGTGTCTGTGCCTCGACCTAGGTTGGGCAAAACTAAACATGGCGGTGTTCACCCTAGCAATCTTATTAGGATAAAGACCTCCTCCATTCCTGCCATTATTGAAAGAGATCGTGATACCTCACATCTCAAAATAGGGTTACTTAATGTTAGATCCCTCACTTCAAAGGCAGTCATAGTCAATGAACTAATCACTGATCATAATCTTGATGTGATTGGCCTGACTGAAACATGGCTTAAGCCTGATGAATTTACTGTGTTAAATGAGGCCTCACCTCCTGGTTACACTAGTGACCATATTCCCCGTGCATCCCGCAAAGGCGGAGGTGTTGCTAACATCTACGATAGCAAATTTCAATTTACAAAAAAAAAAATGGCGTTTTCATCTTTTGAGCTTCTAGTCATGAAATCTATGCAGCCTACTCAATCACTTTTTATAGCTACTGTTTACAGGCCTCCTGGGCCATATACAGCGTTCCTCTCTGAGTTTCCTGAATTCCTATCAGACCTTGTAGTCATAGCAGATCATATTCTAATTTTTGGTGATTTTAATATTCACATGGAGAAGTCCACAGACCCACTCCAAAAGTCTTTCGGAGCCATTATCGACTCAGTGGGTTTTGTCCAACATGTCTCTGGACCTACTCACTGCCACAGTCATACTCTGGACCTAGTTTTGTCCCATGGAATAAATGTTGTAGATCTTAATGTTTTTCCACAAAATCCTGGACTATCGGACCACCATTTTATTACATTTGCAATCGCAACAAATAATCTGCTCAGACCCCAACCAAGGAGCATCAAAAGTCGTGCTATAAATTCTCAAACAACACAAAAATTCATTGATGCCCTTCCAGACTCCTTCTGCCTACCCAAGGACGTCAGAGGACAAAAATCAGTTAACCACTTAACTGAGGAACTCAATTTAACCTTGCGCAATACCCTAGATGCAGTTGCACCCCTAAAAACGAAAAACATTTGTCATAAGAAACTAGCTCCCTGGTATACAGAAAATACCCGAGCTTTGAAGCAAGCTTCCAGGAAATTGGAACGGAAATGGCGCCACACCAAACTGGAAGTCTTCCGACTAGCTTGGAAAGACAGTACCGTGCAGTACCGAAGAGCCCTCACTGCTGCTCGATCATCCTACTTTTCCAACTTAATTGAGGAAAATAAGAACAATCCAAAATTTATTTTTGATACTGTTGCAAAGCTAACTAAAAAGCAGCATTCCCCAAGAGAGGATGGCTTTCACTTCAGCAGTGATAAATTCATGAACTTCTTTGAGGAAAAGATCATGACCATTAGAAAGCAAATTACGGACTCCTCTTTGAATCTGCGTATTCCTCCAGGGCTTAGCTGTCCTGGATCTGCACAGCTCTGCGAGGGCCTGGGATCGGGAGAGACACTTAAGTGTTTTAGTACTATATCTCTTGACACAATGATGAAAATAATCATGGCCTCAAAACCTTCAAGCTGCATACTGGATCCCATTCCTACTAAACTGCTGAAGGAGCTGCTTCCTGTGCTTGGCCCTCCTATGTTGAACATAATAAACAGCTCTCTATCCACCGGATGTGTACCAAACTCACTAAAAGTGGCAGTGATAAAGCCTCTCTTGAAAAAGCCAAACCTTGACCCGGAAAATATAAAAAACTATCGGCCTATATCGAATCTTCCATTCCTCTCAAAAATTTTAGAAAAAGCTGTTGCGCAGCAACTCACTGCCTTTCTGAAGACAAACAATGTATACGAAATGCTTCAGTCTGGTTTTAGACCCCATCATAGCACTGAGACTGCACTTGTGAAGGTGGTAAATGACCTTTTAATGGCGTCAGACCGAGGCTCTGCATCTGTCCTCGTGCTACTAGACCTTAGTGCTGCCTTTGACACCATCGATCACCACATTCTTTTGGAGAGACTGGAAACCCAAATTGGTCTACACGGACAAGTTCTGGCCTGGTTTAGATCCTACCTGTCGGAAAGATATCAGTTTGTCTCTGTGAATGGTCTGTCCTCCGACAAATCAACTGTACATTTCGGTGTTCCTCAAGGTTCCGTTTTAGGACCACTATTGTTTTCACTATATATTTTACCTCTTGGGGATGTTATTCGAAAACATAATGTTAACTTTCACTGCTATGCGGATGACACACGGCTGTACATTTCAATGAAACATGGTGAAGCCCCAAAATTGCCCTCGCTAGAAGCCTGTGTTTCAGACATAAGGAAGTGGATGGCTGAAAACTTTTTACTTTTAAACTCGGACAAAACAGAGATGCTTGTTCTAGGTCCCAAGAAACAAAGAGATCTTCTGTTAAATCTGACAATTCATCTTGATGGTTGTAAAGTCGTCTCAAATAAAACTGTGAAGGACCTCGGCGTTACTCTTGACCCTGATCTCTCTTTTGACGAACATATCAAGACTGTTTCAAGGACAGCTTTTTTCCATCTACGTAACATTGCAAAAATCAGAAATTTTCTGTCCAAAAATGATGCAGAAAAATTAATCCATGCATTTGTTACTTCTAGGTTAGACTACTGCAATGCTCTATTTTCCGGCTACCCGGATAAAGCACTAAATAAACTTCAGTTAGTGCTAAATACGGCTGCTAGAATCCTGACTAGAACCAAGAAATTTGATCATATTACTCCAGTGCTAGCTTCCCTACACTGGCTTCCTGTTAAGGCAAGGGCTGATTTCAAGGTTTTACTGTTAACCTATAAAGCGTTACATGGGCTTGCTCCTACCTATCTTTCCGAGTTGGTCCTGCCGTACATACCAATACGTACGCTACGGTCACAAGACGCAGGCCTCCTAATTGTCCCTAGAATTTCTAAGCAAACAGCGGGAGGCAGGGCTTTCTCCTATAGATCTCCATTTTTATGGAACAGTCTGCCTACCCATGTGAGAGACGCAGACTCGGTCTCAACCTTTAAGTCTTTACTGAAGACTTATCTCTTCAGTAGGTCATATGATTGAGTGTAGTCTGGCCCAGGAGTGTGAAGGTGAACGGAAAGGCTGGAGCAACGAACAGCCCTTGCTGTCTCTGCCGGGCCGGTTCCCCTCTCCACTGGGGTTCTCTGCCTCTAACCCTGTTGCAGGGGCTGAGTCACTGGCTTGCTGGTGCTCTTTCATGCCGTCCCTGGGAGGGGTGCGTCACTTGAGTGGGTTGAGTTACTGACGTGATCTTCCTGTCTGGGTTGGCGCCCCCCCCCCCTTGGTTTGTGCTGTGGTGGAGACCTCTGTGGGCTATACTCGGCCTTGTCTCAGGATTGTAAGTTGGTGGTTGGGGATATCCCTCTAGTGGTGCGGGGGCTGTGCTTTGGCGGAGTGGGTGGGGTTATATCCTTCCTGTTTGGCCCTGTCCGGGGGTTTCTTCGGATGGGGCCACAGTGTCTCCGGACCGCTCCTGTCTCAGCCTCCAGTATTTATGCTGCAGTAGTTTATGTGTCGGGGGGCTGGGGTTAGTTGGTTATACCTGGAGTACTTCTCCTGTCTTATCCAGTGTCCTGTGTGAATTTAAGTATGCTCTCTCTAATTCTCTCGTTCTCTCTTTCTCTCTGAAAACCTGAGCCCTAGGACCATACGTCAGGACTACCGGGCATGATGACACCTTGCTGTCCCCAGTCCGCCTGGCCTTGCTGCTATTCCAGTTTCAACTGTTCTGCCTGCGGCTACGAAACCCCTACCTGTCCCAGACCTGCTGTTTTCAACTCTTTAATGATCGGCTATGAAAAGCCAACTGAGAGACCTGAGCCCTAGGACCATACGTCGGGACTACCGGCCGTGGTGACTCCTTGCTGTCCCCAGTCCGCCTGGCCTTGCTGCTATTCCAGTTTCAACTGTTCTGCCTGCGGTTATGGAACCCCTACCTGTCCCAGACCTGCTGTTTTCAACTCTTAATGATCGGCTATGAAAAGCCAACTGAGATTTATTCCTGATTATTATTTGACCATGCTTGTCACTTATGAACATTTTTGAACATCTTGGCATGGTTCTGTTATAATCTCCACCCGGCACAGCCAGAAGAGGACTGGCCACCCCTCATAGCCTGGTTCCTCTCTAGGTTTCTTCCTAGGTTTTCGCCTTTCTAGGGAGTTTTTCCTAGCCACCGTGCTTCTACACCTGCATTACTAGCTGTTTGGGGTTTTAGGCTGGGTTTCTGTACAGCACTTCGAGATATTAGCTGATGTAAGAAGGGCTATATAAAATAAAATTGATTGATTGATAGAGCTATGAACGTTATGTATTTAGCTCTGCCTGCTTGAGACAAATTCAGTGATTGCTTTGCCATGTCTGTGCTGTGAAGCAGTCAAGCTGGATAAATGTTTTTCCTGGAACGCCCCTTTGACTTAACGTTGCAGTTAAGTGATAAATGGATGTATTGATGCATCCGAACACCAGAGGGAGACAAATACAAGTTTATTCGACAGAGAACGTTTACGTGGTTCTAGGAATTCTGGATGGATGTCTTCTGAAATATAAAAGGGTGGGAAATCAATCAAATAAGTCATGTAAACATTTACATATTTTTAAAAGAAATTCTAGCGCCCGATTTCGGGGACTGTCAGCCTAAGAGATTTTAAGTCTTAAAGTGATCTAATGAAACAAATCCTCTCTGTCACATTCCTCTCAATATATTCCCTCTATCATATTCCCCTCTATCCTAATCCCTCTATCATATTCCTCTCTACCCACTCCTCCTCCTTCCTCCTCTCCCTAATCTCAGTGCAGCCCCTCTCCATCCACTAGACAGGAAGTCTCTGTGCTCAGTGAGGTCCAGCTCAGACTGAAGAGAGGCCGTTTTAACTGTCTTCTCCTTTAGCTGTTCTTCCAGCCTGGCAAGTACTATCTCCGTGTCAACCAAGCAACCTGATCAGGACTTTGAGATGATCTGACGTCTCTTTTGCTTGAGACATTTCTCTTTACTGCTCATCTCTTGAGTATTCCAGCACACGAATATCCTTCTTGAAGTAGCATAAATCTGAGACTACCTCTTTTTTCAGATCCTCATGTGCTTCTCTTATAGGTTTGAATGTGTGTCCTCTGTCGTCTCACCCATCTCTGCAGATCACAGAGATCAGCTTACTGTCCGTCTCACAGAACAGCTTCAGAGCCTCTCCATGTTCACGACATTCATCTCTCTACTGTTTCCTCTCTCGGCTGTAGCTCTCTGTCTTTTAGCATCTTCCTCCAGTTTCAGCTGGTAGGCCACGTTCCTGATCAGTCTGTTGATCAGGACGTTTCTGTCTCTGACCAGAGCCCTGCCCACTTGACAGAGTTGGTGTCCAGCATTCAGGCTGTCTTGGAGGCATCTCTTGCAGAAGGTGTGCTGATAGCTTAGAGACACAGGCTCAGTGTAGATGTCTGTGCAGATGGAACAGCACAGGTGGTCTGCCAGGTCAGAGGAAGCTGTGGCCATAATGACTGTGCTCGTGCTCAGTGTGTGAGAGACAAAGAGGCAGTGTCCAAATACCCATATTAGAGTAATAAATAGAATGTAAAAACATTTAGCTTCATAGAATGTGAAATTTAGAAACTATGCCGCGTTCACATGCTAGTTGGACCTATGAAACTCTGAATTGTCCGACTTGCTGTTCGTAGAATGTGGCACGTGTATAACTACAACCAGTAAGCAAGTCTGACATTTCCGGGGTTCCAAGATCCGACTAGCATGTGAATGCGGCAATAGTACTCAGAATTTGTCATCTAATGCGCGATTGCATTGACTCCCGTCATTCGTTCATTTCGGTACAGCGCGTCAATTTATCTGACTATCAGCTGTTGCCAAACAAGTGAGTCAGAAAATAAGAGTGAATTCTACTAGATCAAAGGCGAATTTAGTATGCAGTTTAAGTATGTATTACGCTAGAATGGATTTTTAGACACAGCCAGTAACAGGTCTGTCTTGGAAAATACATGTATGTTCTTGAAGTAAACAGTCAAATTAACATTAGCTTTAGAGCCCTCATGAAGAATACTGACAGACATCTTGTAAAGGTAGAGGCATGTGACTATCATAAAGCAAGACAGACTAAAGTAATAGTAACATCTTTCAGTGTGGGTGTGGGGAAAAAGCTAAAACACAAGTGAATAAAGGATGGGTTTTATTATCCATACAGTATAAATAGGAAATGTCTAATAAACAAATGATTCCAACTAATTCTTTGGATTGGAGATGACTGCTTTAGACTGTTGATATGCATGCACACATTGAGGTCAGCAAGCACCAAATAAGTGTCCAGCATGCTCTAGTGCAGGGATGTCAATCATACGGCCCGCGGGCCAGAACCGGCCCGCCAGATGGTTCAATCTGGCCCGCGAGACGACGTCCACTTTTTTTTTTTAAAGGAACAGATATTCCAAATTTGTCCAGCAGAGGTGTCACTGAAATAACGAAAGATCCTGAAATAAACAGCACGTGACAGCAACGCGCCCAGAATGCGCCATCTGCCGATCTTGCCTTATCGTTATTAAGCTCTTGTTGTCAAAATTACCCACATTACCAAAATGTCTTTATCAAAAAGGAGAAAAGTTGACACAGAGTGCAGAGTTTTCCAAGAAAAAGGGACTGATTCATATTTATTCACAGAAGTGAATGGGAAATCTGTGTGCTTGGTGTGTAATCAGCAAGTTTCAGTGCTCAAGGAATATAATATTTGGCGCCACTATGAGACTCATCATGGTGAAAAATACAACCATTTGCGAGGACAACTGAGAATAGAGAAGATAATTTAATTGAAAGTGGGTCTGAAGAAACAGCAGTCTGTTTTTACCCGTAGCCAAGAGGTCAGTGATGCAGCGGTGAAAGCTAGCTACCTTATTGCTAATGAGATAGCGTTAGGATCCAAGCCATTTTCTGAGGGTGAGTTCGTGAAAACATGCATGCTAAAGGCTGCAGAAATCGTGTGCCCCGAAAAGCGACAGGCCTTTGCCAACATTAGCCTAACGAGAAACACTGTCGCAGATAGAATTTCAGATCTCTCGGCAGACTTGGAGAGCCAAATGAATCACAAAGGCAAGTTATTTGTTGCATTTTCGGTTGCAATTGATGAGAGCACTGATATTACAGATGTTGCTCAACTGGCCATATTCATTCGTGGTGTTGATGCGACTTTGACAGTCACCGAGGAGTTCCTTGGGTTGGTACCTATGACGGATACTACAACAACGGATGAAATTATGACCTCTCTCGTTGGAGCGCTGGACAGAGTCGGAGTGGACTGGTCCCGTGCCGTCAGCCTGGCTACAGATGGTGCGCCATCAATGATTGGGAGAAAAGCAGGCGTTGTGACAAATTTCAGAGATAAAGTACAGGCCGCAAATGGAGGACAAGAGTTTTGGACATTTCACTGTATATTGCACCAGGAAGCATTGTGTTGCAAATCATAAAAAATGGATCATGTCATGGAGGTGGTTGTCCGCACTGTTAATTTCATCCGAGCAAGAGGTTTGAATCACCATCAGTTTGACAGTCTTCTCAGTGATAAAGACATTACGCATGGCTTGCCATACCACACTGAAGTACGGTGGTTAAGCCGAGGTGCCGTTCTGAAGCGTTTCTTTGAGCTACGAGAGCAAATTGAACAGTTCATGGAGAAAAAAGGCATACCAGTGAAGGAACTTAAATGCCCATAATGGGTGCAGGATCTTGCCTTTCTGGTGGATATTACAGAGCACCTGAATAATCTTAACAAAATGTTGCAGGGCCGCAAAAAAGTTGTCACTCAGTATTATGACAGCATACGCGCATTCAAGTTGAAACTGTCACTCTGGGAGACACAACTATCTAGCGGTGACACCGCTCATTTCCCTTGTCTAAGAGATGTGCGTGCGACCGGACTTAATGCTGACATGGCTCAATACTAAGACAAGATTACAGGATTGCTGCGGGAGTTTGAGCGACGGTTTCAGGTCTTCGGTGAACTTGAGACAGAATTTGCCGTTTTTTGCTCGCCATTCACAGTCAAGGCTTCTGATCTGCCCGCTGACATCCAACTCGAAATAATTGACTTGCAGTGTGATTCAGGTATGAAGGACAAATTTGCCTCTGTGGGCTTGGACACATTTTATCAGTATCTCTTGCCAGGGTGCCCCAAATTAACAGCCCTGGCTGCAAAGGTTTTATGCATGTTTGGGACTACCTATCTTTGTGAACAGGTTTTCTCTGTAATGAACATTAATAAAACAAAGCTGCGCTCAAGGCTAACACACAAGCACTTAAATGACATTATGAAATTGGCTGCTACTCAGGATTTGACACCTGATATTGATGCAATCGTGAAGGCTAAAAGATGCCGAGTTTCAGGAGCAGCCGGTAGGCCGCAGCGAGAGAAAGAGAGGGGAGGGGGTTAAACAGCGAGTAGGTCAAGTCTAATTGTAAGACTTGTAATGCTCTTTAAGATACTTTTTTCACTCTGAAGAATACAGTTCTGTGAAAAAATAACATTAACTGTGGTAATGTAATATTTAAAGACCATGAACATTGTGATAACGTTCTTCATTGCTCCGACTTTAGTTTGTACATAGTGTGGTGAGTCAGTTCAGGTGGTCAGAATGTATACTGTACATTAAAATAAGTTAAGTTAATAAGTTAATAAAACAAGTTGTTTTAATCAAAGTGAAATGCATTTTTTTCAGTTCCATAGGCCTATCTGTGAATAAATGTTTTGTGCCTTTGTAGATCCACTGTGATCTGTGAGTTATAATGCACATATGTAGGCTAAATGATAAATTAAGGCATAATCTTGAAAAACAAAGGTAAAGATTTGTTGACGTTATTTATAGGTTATTTTGCTATTATTTTACTGGCCCGGCCCACTTGAGATCAGATTGCGCTGTATGTGGCCCGTGAACCAAAATGAGTTTGACACCCCTGCTCTAGTGGTTATTACAAGTAACTACATATATCACACCACAACAGCTAACATAGTGTCTCACTCCCTCTCCTCCTCTCCCTCTTGTCTCCTCTGGTCTTCCTCTATACCTATCCTCTCCTCCTCGCCCTCTCAGTGGAGTGGCTCCAGCTGGATAGAGTGACGGCGAGGTGACCTGCCTCTCTCACTGGAGGCGGGAGAGGGGGAACAAAGAGGAGGAGGAGGAGGTGGAGAGACAGAGAGTAGGAATGGAAGAGGAGGTGGAGAGGGGTAGAGGAGGCAGAAAGCCTGGTCTAAGTATTGCTTTAAAGGGAAGAGAGGGGGAGGAGGAGAGAGCGCGAGAGATGGGGGGAGTGGGAGAAAGAGGGAAGGAGGGGGAGGAGGGGGAGGAGGATGAGGAGGATGAGGAGGTGGAGGGCAGCTGTGTCCGACACACCATACTTACATCTGCAACATGTAGGCCAGGGGTCGGGACCTGTAGGTGAGACTCATAACCAGGGACGGCTTGTTCAATAGGGCGATATGGGCGACGCACTGCCAAACGGGAAAAGGAAGGGATTTTTTTTCTAATCAATTATAAAATAAAAAAATAAAAATAAAAATATTTTTTTTTTATAAATTTATAAAAAATTATATCACGGCAAGAGCAGTTATCAGTGTTCACGTCTGATCTGCCAGCCACTAAATGTCAAATCAGGCTAAAGTCGTGCTTCAAATGGCCCCGCCCGTTTTTTGGGCGATTTCAGTCAGGTTGAAAATCGCCCAGAAGTCTGTCATAGACTCCCATGTAAAATCTATTTGTTTCACATTTCAAAGCTTTCAATACATTCTCTATGGGTGTCTGTGGGCATGCACTTACGCGCTTTCGTCATACATAACGTAACCACGAATGAACGTAACTAAGAAAAGACCAGGTAGCAGCCTCAATCAATTCACTACTACTATCAAAATGGCTAGGCTTCAGTCCAACTCGATTGTGTCTTTGAAAGAAGTTCCTTTTTGTCGGCGAACATATGAAGATAAATTGGCAACGAAACAATTAGGACCTCCCAGACCAAATTTAATAATTCAACAGCTATCCAAGCTGACGAGACCACGGATGTTTCTACGCAGACACAGTTGGTGCTTGTGCTGAGGTACATAGATAGCAAGCACAAAGTGCAGGAGCGCTTTTTTGAGTTCCTTCCCATCTCGGAAATTGGAATCAACCTCAGCCTCAATCGCCAGTGTACTTTTGGAGAGACTGAACAGTCTTTTTGCCGATGACGAGAAAGTCAAACTCATTGCGCAAGCTTACGATGGAGCCAGTGTGATGAGGGGAGAGAAGGCAGGTGTGCAGCAGAAGGTGCGTGAGCATTTCAAGAATGCCCATTACGTGCATTGCTATGCGCATCAGCTGAATTTGATCATGCATCAAGCTACTTCTCGCATCAAAAAAGTGAACATTTTCTTTTCCGATCTGAGCGGGATTACAACGTTTTTTTCCCGGTCACCCAAACGCACCAGCATTCTTGACCAGACTGTTGCACGAAGACTGCCCAGACCTTCATCCACACGGTGGAACTTCAACAGCAGAGTCGTGAACACTGTCTACGAGAATCGAGACGACCTCATAGAATGTTTTGAAGCCATCCGGACGGGTTCATTGGGTTCATTTGACCAGCTTACTGTGAGAGAGGCATCTGGTTACGTGAGGATGCTACATGATGAAGATTTTATTTTTTTCCTGCGGCTTTTTCACAAAATCATGCCCCACGTCGACATTCTGTACCAGAAGCTACAGAAGAAGGACATCGATGCTGTCTTTATCAAACGTGCCCTCGACAGCTTCACAAGCAGTGTGCAGGCCATAAGGTAAGATTAAACAATATCATTCGATCTTTCTCAAAGCAGAGCTTTATTTGAAAATGTATGCATGAAAGGAGACTGCATTTGTGTTTGAAATCACATTATTCTCATTATATATGGCCAGTGGTGTAATCTATCTTATTTTATATACTATGTGTACTGTGCAGTGGTGCTCATAAGCTTATGATCCCATGCTAAAGTTGACTAAAAAGAGGAATAAAAAAATAAAAAAATCATCTTTTGGAAATTGATCTTAATGACTTAATTAAAAAAGTTGGAAAATCCAACCTTTAAGGACACCAATTTTCTTTTATTTTGTATTCCTCTTTTTAGTCAACTTTAGCATGGGATCATAAGCTTATGAGCACCACTGTATACTGTGCTGAACATCCAGGCTATGTGAGACACAAAGGCTAACTTAAACACTAAAGACTTTATGCATCCCTGCCCATTTTAAGTGGAACTTAAGTATTTGTACTATACATGGATACATTGCATATACCTGTGCATCACATAGACAACAATACTGTACAAAGCCAACAAACACATTGGTCTGTTTGCCTTCAGGGACTCCTCTCAACAGCAGCTGCAAGAAGCAACAGGAGCCAAAAGACCCAGAACAGCTTTGAGAGAAGAGGAGAAGCAGAGGCTGTCTGAAGAGGTCTGCAACACCATCCTGGATCACACCAAAGAAAGGTTCTCTTTCTCTGGCCACCTTGTGAGTGCTACCTTACTGCAAGCAGACATGTTTGAAAGGTACTGCCATTCATTTCCTGATGAGGCTCTGAATGCCACTGTGAATGCATACCCCATGCTGAGCAAGGCAAAGCTCAAGACAGAACTATCTCTGATCTATGAGAATCCTGAATTCAAGGGAGGCTGTGGTGCACTGGCACTGTACCAGGTTCTCATGAGCTACAACCTCCAGGAGACGTTCTCTGAGACTGTGACTCTGTTGAACATCCTCATAACTACTCCCATGACAACAGCTGAAGCTGAGAGATGTTTCTCAACTTTGACACGAGTTAAGACATTCCTGCGAAATTCAATGGGCCAGGAACGTCTGAATGCACTGGCCATGCTTTCCATGGAGAGGGAACTAGTCCTCAGCATGCCTGATTTCAATGAGAAAGTCATTGAACGCTTTGCTGTATTGAAACAGAGAAGAGAACAGTTTCAGTACAAGTAATGTAGCCTCTCTCTCTCTTTGTCCCTCCCTGTCTGTCTCTTTAACACACACACGCCCAAATCAGTTCACAGTTGATGTTGTTTAAAATAGTTTTTTTTCATTTTAAAAAAAGTAATAAAAATAAAAATCTGTTCATGTTCATTTTTACAAATCTATACAATTGGCCAGAATATGGTTGTTCATATTTACAAATCTATACAATTGGCCAGAATATGGTTGTTCATTTTTACAAAGCCATACAGATAGCTGTGTTTACCTTTTCTAGAAATTACTTTCGAATTCTGTTTTCATTCTTATTTCATTTGTTTATGGAAATGCATATTGTTTATGCAGTGTTGAGGAATGTGAAAGAACACCCTTGATTATTTTTACTGTGATAACTTATTTTGATTTTGTAAGCCAACACTTTTGAGATCAGTCAATAAATGCTTCTGGTATTGACTTATATGCTGCCCCTGTCTTCATGTTGTTGCTGGACATATCTTTTTTAAAATGTGTGTAGGTCACCTAAATCATCAGAAAAATTGCCCCTCCTGAGAATTTTTTCAGGAGCCGCCACTGCTCATAACATGATAAGGGGGGCAGGTGAAGAAGGGGTGGAGCTGGAGTCAAGGAGGGGAGGGTGTTCCTACGAGCCCCCTGCCAGCGAGACCAGCGAATCCAATGAGATTAGATCCCCCTCTACAATGTAAAGCAGTTTGAGTACTGGGGGGGTTCTCTGTATAAATCCAAGGTGGAACCTCCAGGGGCTAGCCTTTTCTCAGCGGAGAGTCTGTTCTGGGCTGCCTGCAAAAGGTGCTCCTCTGTGGGAAAGAGGAGAGAACAAGAGCCACCAGAAGAGATCTCCTTATGGTAGTGATGGACAGATCAACTCTCCTTGTCATCTTCCACCTCTTCCTCTTCCTCTTGCTCGGCCTTCTCCCTCCTTTCCTTCTTACAGTCATGATGGAGAGAACCCTTTTCTCCCTTTCCTCCTTCCTCTCCTCCCTCTTTCTCTTCCTCTACCTTCCTCTCCCTCCTTCCCTCTTGGTAAACCTTGTTTAGTCGAGCCAGATTGTGGATAGCTAGCCATGGTTTAGACCACTGTCGCTGTCTGGGTGGGGGCATACAGGACTGGTCCACTGGACTCAGCTCACATGGGGAGAACCTGCTGCTGCTGCCACTCCCCCTCTTACCTGGGATGAGATCACGTTTGGAGGAAACCTGGCACCATGCTCCAGGGAGGATTTTCAGGGACAGGGACTGGGAACACGCCCCATTCACATCGACAGGGCTGTAGTGAAGCAGGGCGAGAGTTTCAAGTTCCTTGGTGTCCACATCACCAACAAACTATCATGGTTCAAACACACCAAGACAGTCGTGAAGAGGGCACGACAACGCCTTTTCCACCTCAGGAGACTGAAAAGATTTGGCATTGGTCCCAAGATCATCAAAAAGTTCTACAGCTGCACCATCGAGAGCTTCCTGACCAGTTGCATCACCGCCTGGTATGGCAACTGCTCGGCATCCAACCGTAAGGCGCTACAGAGGGTAGTGCGTACGGCCCAGTACATCACTGGAGCCAAGCTTCCTGCCATCCAGGACCTATATACTAGGAGGTGTAAGAGGGAGGCCCAAAAAATTGACAAAGACTCCAGTCACCCAAGTCATAGACGGTTCTCTCTGCTACCGCACATCAAGTGGTACCAGAGTGCCAAGTCTAGGTCCAAAAGGCTCCTTAACAGCTTCTATCCCCAATTCATAAGACTGCTGAACAATTAATCAAATGGCCACCCGGACTATTTAAAATTACACCTCCACCCTTTGTTTTTACACTGCTGCTACTCACTGTTTATTAACTATGCATAGTTACTTTACCCCGACCTACATGTACAAATTACCTCAACTAACCTGTACCCCCACACATTGACTCGGTACCGGTACCCCTTGTATATAGCCTCATTATTATTTTATTGTGTTACTTTTTATTTTATTTTTTACTTTAGTGTATTTAGTAAATATTTTCTTAACTCTATTTCTTGGACTGCATTGTTGGTTAAGGGCTTGTAAGTAAGCATTTCACGGTAAGGTCTACACCTGTTGTATTCGGCACATAACAAATACAATTTGATTTGATTTGATTTGTAGACTAGTCAGGATCAAGGGAAAGATGAACAGAGCAATGTACAGAGAAATCCTTGATGAAAACCTGCTCCGGAGCGCTCAGGACCTCAGACTGGGGCTAAGGTTCACCTTCCAACAGGACAACGACCCTAAGCACACAGCCAAGACAACGCAGGAGTGGCTTCGGGACAAGTCTCTGAATGTCCTTGAGTGGCCCAGCCAGAAACCGGACTTGAACCCGATCTAACATCTCTGGAGAGACCGGAAAATAGCTGTGCAGCGACACGCCCTATCCAACCTGACAGATCTTGAGAGGATCTGCAGAGAAGAATGGGAGAAACTCCTCAAATACAGGTGTGCCAAGCTTGTAGCGTCATACACCAAGAAGACTCGAGGCTGTAATCGCTGCCAAAAGGTGCTTCAACAAAGTACTGAGTAAAGGGTCTGAATACTTACGTAAATGTAATATTTCCATTTGTTATTTTTAATACATTTATAAAAAAGTCTAAAAACCTGTTCTCACTTTGTCATTATGGGGTATTGTGTGTAGATTGATGAGGGGAAAAAAAACAATTTAATCAATTTTAGAATAAGACAAAGTGGGGAAAAAGTCAAGGGGTCTGAATACTTTACAAATGCACTCAAATAGATTTTGTTCAAAATAATTTATAGGGCAGCCAATAATTGTGACACGCATGTTTTTGAATAAAATAATGATTTGTTGATGACGATTATTTGTTTATTTGAACAATTTTTACTCAATTAAAGGGTAGATTCATATGATCTTTTGAGTGTAAGATCAAGCTGATAGACCACAATGACATGTTTTCACAGCCTTTTTTGTTCATATTTCTTTCTGGTGCCAATAATTCAGGAGGGCACTGTACACTTAGTAATGGAAGAGTGTCTTCAGTGTTACCCTTATCTCTCTCCCTTTGATTACCCTCATGTCAGTCATACATTATATCACAAAATATTAAGCTTCAAAGGCAAAAAATATGATTAGACAAATAATAATATTTATTTGAATGATACAGTATGTTACTAAATTGAAATTAAAATGAAATATTTTTGTAATTATAACATTTTACGAAATGTAAAAAGAAAACTTTAAAAAATAATAATAATAACAAAAGCAAGGTAAAAAGAAAAGGAAACAGATCCAGATTCCTATTACCAGTGTAAAAACAAAGGGGGGAGGTGTCAATGTAAATAGTCCGGGTGGCCATTTGATTAATTGTTCAGCAGTCTTATGAATTGGGGATAGAAGCTGTTAAGGGGCCTTTTGGACCTAGACTTGGCACTCTGGTACCGCTTGCTGTGCGGTAGCAGAGAGAACAGTCTATGACTTGGGTGACTGGAGTCTTTGTCAATTTTTTGGGCCTCCCTCTTACACCTCCAAGTATATAGGTCCTGGATGGCAGGAAGCTTGGCTCCAGTGATGTACTGGGCCGTACGCACTACCCTCTGTAGCGCCTTACGGTCGGATGCCGAGCAGTTGCCATACCAGGCGGTGATGCAACTGGTCAGGAAGCTCTCGATGGTGCAGCTGTAGAACTTTTTGAGGATCTTGGGACCAATGCCAAATCTTTTCAGTCTCCTGTGGTGGAAAAGGCGTTGTCGTGCCCTCTTCACGACTGTCTTGGTGTGTTTGAACCATGATAGTTTGTTGGTGATGTGGACACCAAGGAACTTGAAACTCTCGACCTGCTCCACTACAGCCCCGTCGATGTGAATGGGGTGTGTTCCCAGTCCCTGTCCCTGAAAATCCTCCCCGGAGCATGATGCTGCCACCACCATGCTTCACCGTAGGGATGGTGCCAGGTTTCCTCCAAACGTGATCTCATCCCAGGTAAGAGGGGGAGTGGCAGCAGCAGCAGGTTCTCCCCATGTGAGCTGAGTCCAGTGGACCAGTCCTGTATCCCCCCACCCAGACAGAGACAGTGGTCTAAACCATGGCTAGCTATCCACAATCTGGCTCGACTAAACAAGGTTTACCAAGAGGGAAGGAGGGAGAGGAAGGTAGAGGAAGAGAAAGAGGGAGGAGAGGAAGGAGGAAAGGGAGAAAATGACTGTAAGAAGGACTGTAAGAATGTAAGAAGGAAAGGAGGGAGAAGGCCGAGCAAGAGGAAGAGGAAGAGGTGGAAGATAACAAGGAGAGTTGATCTGTCCATCACTACCATAAGGAGATCTCTTCTGGGGGCTCTTGTTCTCTCCTCTTTCCCACAGAGGAGCACCTTTTGCAGGCAGCCCAGAGCAGACTCTCCGCTGAGAGAAGGCTAGCCCCTGGAGGTTTCACCTTGGATTTATACAGAGAACCCCCTAGTACTCAAACTGCTTTACATTGTAGAGGGTGATCTAATCTCATTGGAGGCGACCCAATGACCCAGAAATGCTCCATGGACAGACTTCCTCCCTGCTCCCCGTCTCGCTGGCAGGGGGCTCGTAGGAACACCCTCCCTTCCTTGACTCCAGCAACACCCCTTCTTCACCTGCCCCCCTTATCATGTTATGAGTCTCACCTACAGGTCCCGCCCCCTGGCCTACCTGTTGCAGGTGTAAGTATGGTGTGTCGGACACAGCTGCCCTCCACCTCCTCCCCCTCCTCCCCCTCCTCCCCCTCCTTCCCTCTTTCTCCCACTCCCCCCGTCTCTCGCGCTCTCTCCTCCTCCCCCTCTCTTCCCTTTAAAGCAATAGTTTAAACCTAGACACTTCCTTAAACCTAAAATAAGTCAAGAAGTAATTTTGTGTGGAAGTCAAACATTTGTTCAGAACGACAAAATCGAGACCTTTACATAGCCCATCTCTCATTGTCTATAGGAGTGATGTACACTGGTCAAATTGCCCAAATGTTAATTTAGACATTCACAAATTTTACAGATTTTGACTCTCACTAATGTCATGAAATGTTTGGCAAAGTAGTAAAGAAGGTTGTATTATACTTTTCTTGTGTACTAGATCATATGGTTTGGAAAGTGTTTTTTTTCTCAGACATAAATGAACAATTCCAGGTGAAAGCTAAAGGTCGTAGCTTCCTGGGGGGAGGGACACCACTACATTAATAAAATATTTCCCTCTTGCTAGATTGATGACTAAAGCCCTAGTGAAACAGTGCAAAATGGTTGTCAGCTCAACTGGTTAAATACAAGACCTGTTCATTGTGAAATGTATGTGTTCAAGTCTAATAATTTTGCTCTATATATTTTCTACTCTGTATGTAATTTTATCTGTTTAAGCTGTTTGGATTGTTAATTGATATAACACAGGGCACCATTGAAAAAGAGACACTGGTATCAATTGGGATTCCCTGTAAAAATAAAGAGGAATATGATAGAGGGAATATGATAGCGAGTATTATGATTGAGTGGAATATGATGGAGAGAAATATAATAGAGAGAATATGATGGAGGGAATATGATAGAGAATGAATGGAGGAATGTGTGACGCTCTTGAGCAACAAAGGTTGTCTGTTTGGTTATATCAACTGGAAAGACACGGATAAGAAAATGTTCAAACATAATTTTAAACAATACTTTTCTATAGTCAGCTGATATTGATTTCTTTATTTAATTATTTATTAAACTTAAATGCTAAACATCAATGACACCTACTCTTCAATTACATTTTTTGGGCCTATATAATTACACATCCAGCTAATTTTATCCCTCTATGAGCATGCGTACCGTAAAGATACCGTAAGGATCACTCGACTGCAACAGCTCTCGTTGATTTAATCGATCAATGGCTCAGATCACTTGACCAAGATAAACTTGTGGATGAGCTGCTTCTTGATTTTAGTGCTGCAGTTGACCTTGTTGATCATATGGCTAATAGCTGAGGCCATTGAAGAGAGATGTTTTCTTGAACCCTCATTTCTTTTTTGGAACTTTGTTACTGAGGTGACATAGACTATGGAAGACTTGTTTTACTGTAGTAAGGTAGCCTATGTATTTCATTGATGATGATGATGATGATGATGATGAAAAATATTGGCATTAGTGGTAGGCTGAGATCGAACAAACAACCTAAGTAAGCCTGGCTGCTATTTATGATATCTAAAACATATAGACTTTTAATTAGGCAAAACACATGTCGTTTGAATGGTCAACCATTTTACATGAGTTACAGCATTTTATTTTAATAAAAAATTAGGTTATATGGATTCATTGTATATATTAGGTATGACTGTGCTGCATAGGTACAAAACATCTAAAATAAATAAACTAAATTGTGCCAGCATTTGATAACACATGAAAGCTGCTGTGGGTAACCATGGCAATGGGGACTCCATTGTGACATCACAAGATTCCGATTCTGGAAGGTTACCTGTTGCACAGACAAACTGAACAGTGCAAAGAGACTGATTCAACTAACCACTGACAAATTATTAATGTCCTATTTCATTAGTGAGAGAACACACTGCTTACTTCAGAGGTAGGTTGTAATATAACTTATTGTGAATGTGTTTCAGTAGTATAACTTATTTTCAAATTACTTGTGTATGAATGTGACATTTTAAGTAGACCTAACATGACTAGTGAAACTGTTGAAGAGAGATAGTTTGCTTGAGTCCTCTTTTTGTGAGAAAATGCTTCATCCTGACACCTGAGATGTCATGCCACGGTGGATAGCTGTTTCCAATGTTATTCACGCTTAAGAGTACCTGTAATTAAGCCAGCTAGCTTTCTACCATTTCAGCCGTTTTTCTAACTTCATTATCTGAGGCATCAGCGTTAGGTAGTTAGTACCTACTGTACTTAATTACACCTACTGATTGCAGAAGACAAATATCAGCTGGCGTCGGGTAAGTTTGGCTTTGTACATAGCTTGGGCTTTGTCGAGTAAGGCTTAATTATGTATTTAGAACGTAGTTGGTTATTGTAAGTAGGCATCGCGGGCTGTTGTGGATAGTTATTGTAGGTTAGCATTATATTCGGCTATGCCGGGGATTAGCACGAAGCTAGCCAGCTAGCTAGCCGTGTCTCATACAAAGTCAACACAGTAGCCAATCACGACTAGCTAACTTTACCGCAGCAGCTAAATACAATATATTTGTACTAGCTAGCCAACGTTTAATTATTGCTGCGTTATGATAGGAACTAGACACAGACACGAATTATCTGTTTAGCGTGTTAAATCACTATCGGTCGTTTGTTGTTACCAAGTATTGGTGCTAAACGGTGTGTTATTGGATGCTAGCATGCTTGTTGGCTAAAGCGTCATAGCTAGGCACCGTGGGCTGTTGTGGGTGGCTATTGTAGGTAGCACGTAGCTAGCTAGCCGTTTTCCAAACAAAGTCAACACAGTAGCCATTGCTAGTTAGCCAACATGACCAGCCAACTGTACTGTAGCTGCTAAATACAATATATTTGTGCTAGCTAGCCAACGTAATTCGTTAACACACAAATTATCTGTTTAGTGTGTTAGCTCACTACTGTTAGTTTGTTGTAACCAAGTATTGGTGCTAAACTGTGTGTTATTGGATGCTAGCATGCTGGTCAGCCATGGTGCCATTTGTGCTAAACTGTGTGTTATTTGATGCTAGCATGCTAGTCAGCAATGGTGCCATTGGTGCTAAACTGTGTGTTATTGGATGCTAGCATGCTAGTCAGCCATGGTGTCATATTTAGCTAGCTGAACAAAGCAAGTTGAGTCTATTCCTTGAAACATTGAACTGCTGTAGTTCACAACAATTCTAATTTCTAAAAGTGGAAGTTGGGAGAGTTTTTATCTGGATGGTTCAGTGAAACAATTATAGTTTCTGAGGTGTACGTTTTGGCGAGGGAGGCCCTACTCACTCCTTTTCCTGATGTTTAATTCATTTCATTCCGATCTCCTCTGCATTATTGTAGCCATTTGCTACAGCCTGTCAACTATGCCTCTGCCTATCCCTGTTCTCTCCTCTCCGCACAGGCCACACAAACGCCTCACACCGCGTGGCTGCTGCCTCTCTAACCTGGTGGTCCCTGCACGCACCCCACACCTGGAGTTCCAGGTCTCAGGCAGCCTCTGGAACTGCCGTTCTGCTGCCAACAAAGCTGATGTTAGAAATTGCGTAATTCAAATCTGGTATTGGAATAAGAATCAAGAGATCTTCAATCCAAGCTTAATTTATTATATGCAAAATGTATGTATGATAAGTATGAAGGTTTGTATATACGGGTCCACTGAAATACCACGCAGGGCACTCAGTTAACTAATCCATTGTTCTAAGTTCTTCTTAAAATACTCTGACAGAAATCCTCCACTTCTTCTGTTGGCCAACCAGAGCAAAGGACTGAGTGTGGTCCAGCCAATCCGTTGGCGCAGGGGTGGGCCCAACTCCTCGGCACTCCATTTGTTACTAGACATAGTTGCTATGATAACCTGCGGAGTCAGCACCCAGAAAGACATCATCCCACTGTACTCCATGTTCAAGGACAGTTTCACAGAATACAAAGAGAGAGTGTTCGCATCTGCAAGAAACACAAGTCTTATCTGTCCTACCCCCAACGTTCCCCACCCTGTTATGTGAAACAATCCATATCAGTACAGTGCTCCTCATTAATGCATTCCTTCCAAGCTATCCATCACATACAGATCCAGTTATGAGAAAAATAAAACCCAACAATTCCCTCTTTTGACGCCCTCTAGGGTGTCACTCATTAAAATACAATACAAACAAAAATAAACACTTTTATTAATAGACAATTTGATAATAAAAATCCTTCAATCTACACCCAACTTGCAAACTGTTACCAGTCATCAAAGAAGTTCAAACCTTCACATAAGGAAAGACAAACATTCACATGGTTAACTTGATTAATAAAGCATAAAACACAGGATTATCCCTAGAGTGAACACAAAACACAAGATTATTAAAACTCTAGGGTGTGATTAAAGATTTTTAAAGGGACATTTTAGAATTCCCTCTTTTGACACCATTTATGGTGTCACTCTAAACAGAGTATAATCACCCTTAAGAATAACAGGATATGGAAATTAAATCACAACATTTAATGTTAATAAAAAATAAAAAATAAATAATTTTAACCCTCTATTCCTCCCCTACACCTAACATGTACTGAGTTGGCTACCAGCCACCCAGGAATCCTTTACCTTCACATCAGGAAGAATAAACAATCACAGTGGTTAGTAAAAACATAAGGTAATAAATGAGCAAGAACTGAAAATAAATGCGTGTATGTATTTTACTAGGCAAACCATGGATCATCCAGCTTGGTCTCAGAGTCAGTAGCAGAGTCACCCGCATCATCCTGGGCCGGTAACAACAGCATCATACCTGACGCCTGCACCACTCCTACCACTGACCTCCTGAGACAGGGGACGATGCAAGCAGCACAACACATTAACAGCAAAAACACAATTACTAGGGTCAGAAATCCAGTAACCACCATAGAAGAGTACTCACCAAACCAGTCACTCAGCCAGGAAATAAGACAACATCCACAAAGAACAAGTATACCCATAGAAGCTATAACTTCACCCAGAATAGTCACAACAATAGTTTTCCATTTACCAAATATGTTATCAAACCAACCGTTTATGGAGCTATCAATACCAGAGTTCTCAACCAGTTCGTTCTCCAGCGTGGTGATGGTCACTCAAGCGCTTTGGTCACGGGCCCGTCCGGTGCTATATTGTTGGAGATGAAAGTACAGCACATATATCCAAACAGAACACAAACCCCGTCCCGCTCAGCCAAAAGCATATCTAAAGCTATTCTATTCTGCCATGTCATTAAGCTAGTTGCCGCTGTCTGCTCAGCTAATCCCTTTATTGCATCACGAGTGTGGTTTATAAATATTTTGCTGGTTATATTAAATATAATTTATCCAATCTAAATTTTTATTAATTGTTGACCACCAGAAAATACTTGATTCAAACCCAGCTGCGATCTGATTGTGGATCCCATCAATATATATCCTTTCATCAAAGGATCCCGGGAGGAGGTCCTACTTTCTATGTGACAACTCACCAGTCTCTGACACGTTTGATTGTTTGCTTATGTAGGTGAGTTCACAATCAGTTATCACCACACATCCATCAGATGTCAGCACGTGTCTGGTTTTGGGTCCTAAAATCCTCTGGCTGCAACAAAGAGGAGAGATTAGTCATGGTCTCTTTAGTTGTGATATTCTCTGTGTGGGAGCAGGAGCTAAGATGCCCTACCCTGTATCCTATCTTATTAGTCCTAGAAAAACAATAAGAATCCCCTGTGACTTCAAACTGAGGCAACCCAGGTCGGGACGACCCCGTTATCGGGCTTGCATGGAGGATAAACCTGACAGAGAGTCAAAGCCTGTCAAGGGGAACGGAGTAGTTGTCAACCCTGGTTTGGCTGTCCCACAGGCAAAACAGTCCTCTTTAGACATCGTTTTTTGCCGTATACTGAATCCATTCCAACCACAGGTTAAGATTTCTATACCCCGTTTCCACCTGTACTACTTCCTCCAGGTCTATAGTTTTGCACTATCTTTACCACAGCCCCGGTCTCACTACCTCCCTCAGAGAGGTTTACTCTAGAATTTCCCCTTTCCCTACGTCTAGCTGTCTCCTATGCCTTTTCAACTTGTGTTAGGTTAACTACTACTTCTGGCTGAAACAGGAGGGTCCGTGTGTGTTAGGAATATGGCCCCCACAATCAGACAGCTACCTACCGTCGGGAGACCTGTGAATCCCCACCCTTGCCCTGAGAACATGTCAGATGCCAGAGGCCAACCCATTGCTTCACCTTCTATCGAACTCACACAGGGATGATCAGACAGGGTAAGGGAATCTTCGTTAAGGAGCCAACCCCCGAGCCCTTGTGGTGATCGGATCTTTCTCCTAACTCTGTGTTTGTTCGTCAGGTGTAGCTGGGTTTACCTTTTTGCAGTGAGTGACATGCACCCAAATGGATCTCTCAGCTATTCTGCTGGCAAAGGCAGTACTTGGTAGGGCCCTTCCCGCCAGGCCTGCTTCAGTCTCCTGGTTAGATAGAGTGGGTCACCTTCTCCTTTAGTTCACCTGTGGGGCACAAAACCTCTGACATACAGGTGTGGTTAATAAACTATCATACATGTTTTTTTTTGTTTTTAAGTATTTTGTCCTCTCCTTCGTATATATTTAATATTTAATCCAACCATCCCCCTTTTTGACACATGATTTGGCCATGTGTCAATATTACCACCTATCTAAACAATCACTTTAGTTAATATTGGTAATTTATTATCCAATTGCCATTCCTCCACTCTCTCTTCTGTTATTTTATGGTTCAAATCAAATATATTATTACCAAATTATAATCTTCTTCACAATTTTCACAGTACTATAAATTACCCTCAACTTAGTAAAATAAACTATCTTAAAGTCCTCCTCTCATGCCTTTAGAATTTACTAGTGTGGATGATTAAAATAACACCAGAATGTTAAAACAGAGTTCAGAGGCCATTGAAATCATTTAACGAACTGTTTAATCCCATAGTATACTAAACATTACCATTATTCTAAATATTTCATAAATGTTAGCTATCCCAAGTGTTCATTAAATCCTCATGACATTCATTCTCATAAGAAATCATATATACCCCAAACTCAGCCAAAAGCTAAAAAAAACTCCATAAAATTCACGGTGTGCTCCTCTAAGACCTATCACCCTTGACCTGCTGAAAACCCCCCAAAATTGAAACAACAAGGCTTTATAAACATCATACTAGGTGTGTTGTTTTTTATTTGAAAACCCAATTTGAAAAACAACCACAAATAGCCAGGCCTTAATTTGGTAGTTCACTTTTATGACCTAAATACGGCCTAACTTCACTACTGCTCCCCTAGCCCTTGGCAACATTCCAACGAGATGAGCTAATCTTTTTCTCCTGGTTATCCCCAGTCTTAACCCATCAATAATTGTTTGTATCAATCTAATTCCTCATTTCCCGCTAAACCATTTCAGTTCGCTATTCAATTTATTTAACTGTTCTCTCTGATTATGCCCTAATTAATAAAACAACTACTTGCTATCGTTGATTAGCATACATTTAATGATGTTTCTACCATCTGAACTGTACTGTCTCTCACCCTCCCCTTGCTCCTTCGGGGAGAGCGCATGGTAACCATATAACATATTTTCATAGACTTGTCTAGAATACTTCTATTTAAGCTATCTAATTCAACCTTTCACATAGTAATCTAGGTATATAGCCCCACTGCGAAAGCTTTGTCTACTGTCCCTACCTGTGTTTGAACCAGGGACATCGCCAGTCACTCCACACCATCTACGATTCTCTCAAAGTAAATACTTTTACGTCGCACATCCAGCCACGTCATCACCCCCGTCTAGCCAGCCCTTCCGTCTCAAACACCCTAGTAGCCTAAATAAAACACACTCTAACAGCGTTCTGCATTTTCCTCTATCATCGGGTTTAAGAACTAACGTAACAACATTAACTATTCTCTATTGCTGTAGTAACGTCTTGTTTGGTTCAGTTTATTTATTACGGAGTGTCCATAATACTATAATAATACATAATCGAATTCCCCTCATGCATACAGATTTCACCTTATGCCATTGAAATGCCAAATAGTTCAATGGAGCCCCCTATTGGCTCTCCCCTACCTATACATTACTTCTACAACCACTTTAGTTATGGTCCGATTACAAATTAAACCTTATCACATGATCAAACAACGCCACAACCTTAAACTCATATGGGGCGGCAGGCAGCTTAGTGATCAGTAGCGCCGCGCCAACAACCGAGAGGTCGCCGGTTCCAATCCCCGAGCCGACCAGGCGAAAAATCTGCCGATGTGCCCTCGAGCAAGGCACTCAACCCCAATCGCTCCTGCAAGTCGCTCTGGACAAGAGCGTCTGCCAAATCACCAAAAATGCAAATGTAAATATTCTCTACTTTCTCACCCATCTCATCCCTCGTCAGAAACCCACATGCACCTCTCAAATAATCACCCCGTGGTGTTCCCAGCCAACTCCCAGTCTTTCCTCGCTCCAAAAGCCACAGTTTCGCTCTCTCCAGCCCCTCCCCTCGCAACTCTCTCTTCAGCTTTTGAGGAGAGCAGGCTTTTTGAAGAGCTGTTTTTCGTTTTAGTGTTCCAAATATTCTGCCGTTTTTTAAAGTATTTTAGTCTATTTATTTAAAACAAATCATTCCCACCTAATTAGTTAAAGTTGGTGCATATTTATATTTAAATGATAAACCGAATTATTTCAGTCTAATTGTTTAACCAGTATTTTGCAGGGTCAAACATTACATCAAATAATCAACAAAAAAAAAGCCTCAACCCAAGCACCTAAAACCAGTATTATGCTATGTCAAACATCAAACACTGAATCAAATAATAAACCAAATTGTTTCAACACAACTATTCAAAACCAGTTCAGTCACACAATTAATCACTTTAGCTTTATGTTCCCAATTGTTTTAACGGGTTATATGGTTTAAGCAACCACAAACCCAACAGTTATCCCCAAATTATACAGTTTGGACAGGCACAGACGTCTTTGAGCCCCAATTAGTTTTGTATCAAGGGATACTGGTTTATCATTCACACTCTCATTCATACGACCACACTCTCACTGTCTAACCTTTTATCATGCTTCCTATGATTTTTAAGTCATAAACCGTACTGTCACACCACTTGTGTAGAATAACTTCTATGGGAGTCAGACCCCTCTAACCATAGTTCACTACTTATTTAAAACACCTCCTATGGGAGTCACACCCTCTAACCATAGGTCACACCATTTATTTAAAATACATCCTATGGGAGTCACACCCTCTAACCATAGGTCACACTGTTTATTTAAAATACATCCTATGGGAGTCACACCCTCTAACCATAGGTCACACTGTTTATTTAAAATACATCCTATGGGAGTCACACCCTCTAACCATAGGTCACACTGTTTATTTAAAATACATCCTATGGGAGTCACACCCTCTAACCATAGGTCACACTGTTTAATTAAAATACATCCTATGGGAGTCACACCCTCTAACCATAGGTCACAATGTTTATTTAAAATACATCCTATGGGAGTCACACCCTCTAACCATAGGTCACACTGTTTATTCGCTTTAAAGTGCCACCTATGAACTTCTAGTCATAGTTTGCACTCCCATGGGTTTAACCATCACAATTATCAAACATTTGCATAGTACATTATGAAATCGAAGTAGTATACTGTAATTGTTATTTATAGTAGAATAGGGTTCACTTACATCAAACAGGTGTTTCACAAAATTAATTTGGATAAAGCCAATGTGCAAAACTTCAGTTATATTACAATAGGTGTTTTGCTTACCTTTATAGAAGCCCGGGCAATTTGTGAAACACGGTTCGATGACAGTGATGTCCAATAGGCTGGGTGAATTCCAGCGAAGTGAAGTTCCGCTACCAGATCACAGTCGGAGGTCACCAATTGTTAGAAATTGCGTAATTCAAATCTGGTATTGGAATAAGAATCAAGAGATCTTCAATCCAAGCTTAATTTATTATATGCAAAATGTATGTATGATAAGTATGAAGGTTCGTATATACGGGTCCACTGAAATACCACGCAGGGCACTCAGTTAACTAATCCATTGTTCTAAGTTCTTCTTAAAATACTCTGACAGAAATCCTCCACTTCTTCTGTTGGCCAACCAGAGCAAAGGACTGAGTGTGGTCCAGCCAATCCGTTGGCACAGGGGTGGGCCCAACTCCTCGGCACTCCATTTGTTACTAGACATAGTTGCTATGATAACCTGCGGAGTCAGCACCCAGAAAGACATCATCCCACTGTACTCCATGTTCAAGGACAGTTTCACAGAATACAAAGAGAGAGTGTTCGCATCTGCAAGAAACACAAGTCTTATCTGTCCTACCCCCAACGTTCCCCACCCTGTTATGTGAAACAATCCATATCAGTACAGTGCTCCTCATTAATGCATTCCTTCCAAGCTATCCATCACATACAGATCCAATTATGAGAAAAATAAAACCCAACACTGACTTCATCCCAGCCTATGCTAACCTCCATTCCCTCGACTTCCTGGCGCTGACGGAAACATGGATTACCACTGAAAACAGTGCTACTCCTACTGCTCTCTCCTCGTCTGACCATGTGTTCTCGCATACCCCGAGAGCATCTGGTCAGAGGGGTGGTGGCACAGGAATCCTCATCTCTCCCAAGTGGACATTCTCAATTTTTCCCCTAACCCATCTGTCTATCTCCTCATTTGAATTCCATGCTGTCACAGTCACTAGCCCATCTAAGCTTAATATCCTTGTCATCTATCGCCCTCCAGGTTCCCTTGGGGAGTTCATCAATGAGCTTGACGCCTTGATAAGCTCCTTTCCTGAGGATGGCTCACCCCTCACAGTTTTGGGGGATTTCAACCTCCCTACGTCTACATTTGACTCATTTCTCTCTGCCTCCTTCTTTCCACTCCTCTCCTCTTTTGACCTCACCCTCTCACCGTCCCTCCCTACTCACAAGGCAGGCAATACGCTTGACCTCATCTTTACTAGATGCTGCTCTTCTACTAATCTCACTGCAACTCCCCTCCATGTCTCCGACCACTACTTTGTGTCCTTTTCTCTCTCGCTCTCCTCCAACACTACTCACTCTGCCCCTACACAGATGGTAATGCGCCGCCGCAACCTTCGCTCTCTCTCTCCCACTACTCTCTCCTCTTCCATCCTATCATCACTTCCCTCTGCTCAATCCTTCTCCCTCCAATCTCCTGATTCTGCCTCCTCAACCCTCCTCTCCTCCCTTTCTGCATCCTTTGACTCTCTGTGTCCCCTATCCTCCCGGCCGGCTCGGTCCTCCCCTCCAGCTCCGTGGCTTGATGACTCATTGCGAGCTCACAGAACAGAGCTCCGGGCAGCGGAGCGGAAATGGAAGAAAACTAAACTCCCTGCCGACCTGGCATCTTTTCACTCCCTCCTCTCTACATTTTCTTCATCTGTTTCTGCTGCTAAGGCACTTTCTACCACTCTAAATTCCAAGCATCTGCCTCTAACCCTAGGAAGCTCTTTGCCACATTCTCCTCCCTGCTGAATCCCCTCCTCTCTCTCGGTGGATGACTTCGTCAACCACTTTGAAAAGAAGGTTGACGACATCCGATCCTCGTTTGTTAAGTCTAATGACACTGCTGGTCCTACTCACACTGCCCTACCCTATGCTTTGACTTCTTTCTCCCCTCTCTCTCCAGATAAAATCCTGCGACTTGTGACTGCAGGCCGCCCAACAACCTGCCCGCTTGACCCCATCCCCTCCTCTCTTCTCCAGACCATCTCCGGTGACCTTCTCCCCTACCTCACCTCGCTGATCAACTCATCCTTGACCGCTGGCTATGTCCCTTCCGTCTTCAAGAGAGCGAGAGTTGCACCCCTTCTCAAAAAACCAACACTCGATCCCACTGACGTCAACAACTACAGACCAGTATCCCTTCTTTCTTTTCTTTCCAAAACTATTGAGCGTGCCGTCTTTAGCCAACTCTCTTGCTATCTCTCTCAGAATGACCTTCTTGATCCAAACCAGTCAGGTTTCAGGACTGGTCATTCAACTGAGACTGCTCTTCTCTGTGTCACGGAGGCTCTCCGCACTGCTAAAGCTAACTCTCTCTCCTCTGCTCTTGTCCTTCTAGACCTGTCTGCTGCCTTTGATACTGTGAACCATCAGATCCTCCTCTCCACCCTCTCCGAGCTGGGCATCTCCGGCGCGGCTCACTCCTGGATTGCGTCCTACCTGACCGGTCGCTCCTACCAAGTGGCGTGGCGAGAAGCTGTCTCCGCACCACGTGCTCTCACCACTGGTGTCCCCCAGGGCTCAGTTCTAGGCCCTCTCCTATTCTCCCTATACACCAAGTCACTTGGCTCTGTCATATCCTCACATGGCCTCTCCTATCATTGCTACGCTGACGATACACAACTAATCTTCTACTTTCCCCCTTCTGATAACCAGGTGGCGAATCGCATCTCTGCATGTCTGGCAGACATATCAGTATGGATGTCGGATCACCACCTCAAGCTGAACCCTGGCAAGACGGAGCTGCTCTTCCTCCCGGGGAAGGACTGCCCGTTCCATGACCTCGCCATCACGATTGAGAACTCCGTTGTGTCCTCCTCCCAGAGTGCGAAGAGCCTTGGCGTGACCCTGGACAACACCCTGTCGTTCTCCGCTAACATCAAGGCGGTGACCCGATCCTGCAGATCCACGCTCTACAACATTCGGAGAGTACGACCCTGCCTTACACAGGAAGCGGCACAGGTCCTAATCCAGGCACTTGTCATCTCCCGTCTGGATTACTGCAACTCGCTGTTGGCTGGGCTCCCTGCCTGTGCCATTAAACCCCTACAACTCATCCAGAATGCCGCCGCCCGTCTGGTGTTCAACCTTCCCAAGTTCTCTCACGTCACCCCCCTCCTCCGCACACTCCACTGGCTTCCAGTTGAAGCTCGCATCCGTTACAAGACCATGGTGCTTGCTTATGGAGCAGTGAGGGGAACGGCACCGCCGTACCTTCAGGCTCTGATCAGTCCCTACACCCAAACGAGGGCATTGCGTTCATCCACCTCTGGCCTGCTGGCTCCCCTTCCTCTGCGGAAGCATAGCTCCCGCTCAGCCCAGTCAAAACTGTTCGCTGCTCTGGCACCCCAATGGTGGAACAAGCTCCCTCACGACGCCAGGACAGCGGAGTCACTCACCACCTTCCGGAGACATTTGAAACCCCACCTCTTTAAGGAATACCTGGGATAGGATAATGTAATCCTTCTACCCCCCGTACCCCAACCCACCCCCCCCCCCAAAAAAATAAAAATAAAAAGAGAAAAAATAAAATAAAAAAATAATTGTAAAGTGGTTATCCCACTAGCTATAGGGTGAATGCACCAATTTGTAAGTCACTCTGGATAAGAGCGTCTGCTAAATGGGGTAAATGTGCCCTTGAGCAAGGCACTTAACCCTAATTGCTCCTGTAAGTCGCTCTGGATAAGAGCGTCTGCTAAATGACTAAAATGTAAAATGTAAATGTAATGTTACAATTGTAGTGAGCCAGCCTAATGGCTAATGCATTCTATTGATGACAGAAAAAAAAAACTCTCTCTGTGTTAATCACCAACATATGTTGTAATCAATTATCTCAATAAATATGTACCAAAAGAGTAGGTTGTGTAAAAAAACAAGTACGCCTACCTAATTTGTAGCTGATTCATTTCTAATAAGAATAATATGTTCTTAATTGAATGGACATCCATTTCAAATGGTTGAATTGATAGACCTCTTTAAATTGAGGTGCACTCAAGGGCACTCAAAGAGAAGACTGGCATTTTTACCTCCTTGGTTTTTAAAATAGATGAAACTGTACAAGTTAGGTCCTGCATGGATATAGAGTCATTTTCTACCCAAAACACAGTGTTTTCAATGATATGATGGAAGTGATTATTGTGGTTTGTGAGAACCAGGCCCAATATGGAGTAGAGCTACATGAGGGGTTGAATAAGGCTCAATAGTAAGGTACAGAAAGACCCTGAAGTTTGCTTTTTAAAGTCTGTGTTGTGCTTTTTCATATGCCATGGCAACGCCTTGCATCACAATGATGATGTCATGAAGGATATTGTTCACGAAATGATAAGAACAGCCAAAATCGATTCATTTGAACTTGGTCGCTTTTCCAGTAGCCAACTTTTTACTAGTAATTCAGATAGGCCTATTGCCTAAACATATCTGGATCAGGATTCTCACTTGCTTAATTGTAAGTAGCTGGGAAGAAAACGTGTGCACATTGTAAAGAGATGCATTATTATTTGGTTAGCAACACCCACTTACTACAACGTTGTGTATTTTCCAGAGTTATTGTTAGCTAAGAGGAAGACATGGAGGGTTCAACGCTGACACAGAGGAGGGTGAGTGTCGGTTGGAGGAAAGGGCAATCTAGACAGACTACGTGTTGGAGCTGGGAGCCAGGTTGGCTCTGGTTTTGCAGATCCAGAAGGATCAGGAGAAGAAGATGAAGAGGATTTGGTTCAAGTCGAGGAAAATGCCAAGACTGATTGAGGAGGTAACAAGACCAACTTTGACAAAGTCGACAAGAGTTCTGTTTAACAATATTAATTAAAGCAAATATAAGTTATTGTAAGGGCAAAATGTTCCATATGCCATGGAATGTAAGCTAACAATGTTTTGTCCTTATTTCTTTTTGTATTAGGCTACACCATGGCAATGCTTATAACTGTTCTTGTCTAAATGTGTTGTATCGTGTCTGTCTGTTTCAGTGAATTTATGTCCTCAGTTCTTATGGTTGTCTGGTCATAAAAAATAAACAACCGTTCTATCATAGACGCTCATATCAGGATTATGTGGTTGTCTCACCTAGCTACCTTAAGTTGAATGCACTAACTAACTATAAGTCGTTCTGGATAAAAGCGTCTGATAAATGTCTAAAATGTCAAATGTTATGCTGGGTGTGGGGCATGTATTTTTACACTTAGCTGGCCCATTGGCTAGGGGACCAAGGGTTGGGACAGACTGGTGCAGAGCATCTTAGAGGACACTATATATATATATATATATATGTGATGTATAAGTAAGTAGTGCTGACTCATACAGTATGTATGTATGTACTGAATGTGATCACTTTCATCATGTCTGTTTCTTTTCTCACGCAGAATGTGTGAGATGTGAGCAACTGTCCTCTCACTGAGTTCATGGCTCCCTGTATTGACTCCCTCCCACCACTGGCTTTCACCAATCAGAGGCCTATACCTACCATGTTGCATCCCCCCTCTCCATTTGCCATACGCGCTCAGGATGCACAGCGGTTCATTGTATTTTCATACTTTGTCCCTGAAACCTGCCAGTCTGCTGAATGCCCAGTTGCCACAGAGGCCACTGCAGATGTATCTACAGGTATACGAGAGGACCTATGGACAGATATACATCTTTCCTCAATGCTGCATCGATACCTGCCACACTTCTTTGACGAAGACTCCATGCAGCCACATCAGGCAGTAGAGGGCACCACTGAGGTCTCAGTTAATCCCGTGGCAATATCTAATGTTGAGAAAGAGGACAGATTCTATCATTACTCCCTCCCACCCCTGGCTCAGCGGTTCATTGGCAATTCATTCAATTTCCTCGAAACCTCTAAGCCTGCTGTTTCACCCACAGAGTGCCCAGTTGCCACGGAGACCACTGCTACCACAGCCACTGTCAAGGGAGAGAATCGATGGGCAGCTAGAAGTCTTCCTTCAGTGCTGCCTACATGCCTGCCAACAGTCTTTGACGATGACTTCATGCCATCAGAGCAGACAGTAGAGGATACCTATGAGGTCTCAGTTGCTACAGAGACCACTGCAGGCACAGCTACCGTTGATTTTGGAGTGTACAGATCAGCAGCTAAATGCCCTGTCCCAATGCTGCCTCCAAGTCTGCCACTTGTCTTTGAAGTTGACTACAAACTGCCAGGGGAGGCAGTAGAGGACACCACCAAGTGTCCAGTTATCAGTGAAACAAACAATGATGTGTCCACTCACCTCAAAGAGGACATGGCAGCTGATCAAAGCCCTCCTGACCCTGCAGCACTGCCTCCAAGCTCGCCATGTATCCGAGACTCTGACCACAAACTGACAGAGGAGACAAAAGAGGATGCCACCGAGTCCTCCGTTACCACAGCGATCACTGCAGGCACATCCATTGTCCAGGGAGAGAACCTGTTGGGTGATAAAAGCCCGGCTCCAATGCTGCCTTCAAAGTTGCCACACATTCTAGACAATGGCCACAAGCAGCCAGAGGAGGCAGTAGAGGACACCACCAAGAGTCAAGTGTCCAGGGAAGCGGCCGTTTCCGTCTCCACTGTCCACACTCTGCCAGGGGAGGCAGTAGAGGACACCAACAAGTGTCCAGTTGCCAGCGAAGCAGCCGTTTCTGTGTCCACTGTCCACACGGAGGAGTGTTTGGCTGATAAAAGTCCTCCTGCACCTGCAACACTGCCTCTAATCCTGACCTGCACCCACAACAATGACCACAAACCGCTATGGAAGACAGTTGAGTGCACTACAAAGTGCTCAGTCGACACAGAGGCAACTGTTGCTATTTACACCTGGGATGATAAAAGTCCTCCAGGTCTGCAATGCATTCACAACAACAATGACCACAAGCAGCCAGAGGAGACAGTTGAGGACACCACATAGTGCTCAGTTAACACAGAGGCAAGTGCAGTTGCATCCACTGTCAAGAGAGAGGAACTGATGAGTGATAAAAGCCCTGTCCTAGCACTTCCTCCAAGCCTGGCATGCATCCATGACAAGGACCACAAGCAGCCAGAGCAGAAAGGGAAGGGCACTAGTGAAGAGGTGGATCGCTGCCCTCATGCTCACCAGCTGGTCCCAGATGCTAACTTAACTCTGGCAACCCCTCTGCTCTGCATGGCCACTAAGACGCCTGTTAGAGTGAGAGCCTCCATATGCAGGTCAGAGGATGAGGAACCCAGGCCCTGGACGCTGAAAAAGGCAAAGGTAGGTGTCCTATTTTACACTTCTACTCTACAGGGTTGGGGGTCTGTTCCATTTCAATTCAAAGCATTGAATTAAGTACTTCCTGAATTGACTGGAATTGAAATTGAATTGACCCCAACCCTGCTAATCTATGCTCATAGTATAAAACATCACCCCTTACTAGGGTTAACATTTGTATTACGTTTGGTGTGGACCCAGGAAGAGCATCAATGGCTATTACAAAATCGGTTTGGGATACAAATAAACAAGTTACCTCAATTACTGTCCTCTAAATTGTGTGCCCCATGAGGCCATCAATGTATGTTGATCACTCAAATGTGTATTGAATGTGCCACATTGGAACAATATTACATCTAGAGTCAATGTCTTCCTGTTAGGATTATTGGACAGGCATTGACATTGAGAGTGAAGAGAGGAGCGTCAAGGAGGAGGTGAGCCCGAGGGAGGGTTTGAAGAGTGAGGCGGACCGTGCCCATTCCAAGAGCTCCAATGGGACGGTTTCATCAGAGAGAGCAGAGACCATCCTGGGAAGAGTGGGCTTTCTGGCCATGAACCTCAAGCAGAAAGTCACATTTTTAAAGATGGAGGAAAAAGAGAAAAATAAGGAACTGAATAAGAAGTTGAAAGATGACGAGAAAGAGAGAAAGGTCTCTTGCCTCGAGGTTGTCGGGAGAGGTTGTGTTTTCTTTAGCAGGAGATAAGCTGGCTTCTTATATGTTGTTGAGTAAAGCTTAAACCATGTATTTAGATTGTATGTAGGTATTGTAGTCAGGTATTATAGGTAGTTTACTTAGGTAGTTATTGTAGGTTATTGTAGGTAATTATTGTAGGTAAGTATTCTATTCGGTGGACCCCGGCGAAGCACGAGTGCTAGCTAACCCACCACTTGGACCAACAAAGCTAGCTAGCTAGTGGGTAGCTACTGGTAACTTTTAGCAACTGTGGTTAGTTGTTTCCAATGTTATTTCACGCTTAAGAGTACCTGTAATTGAGCCAGCTAGCTACCGACCATTCAGCTGTTCTTCTAACCTCATTATCCGAGGCATTAACGTTAGATGGTTGGTGGCTGCTGTACTTAATTACAGCTACTGATTGCAGCCTGCCACCCAGTTAGCTGGCAAAATATGATTGGACAAATAATAATATTTATTTGAATGATACAGTATGTTACTAAATTGAAATTAAAATGAAATGTTTTTGTAATTATAACATTTTACGAAATGTAAAAAGAAAAGTTTAAAAAATAATAATAATAACAAAAGCAAGGTAAAAAGAAAAGGAAACCGATCCAGATTCCTATTACCAGTGTAAAAACAAAGGGGGGAGGTGTCAATTAAATAGTCCGGGTGGCCATTTGATTAATTGTTCAGCAGTCTTATGAATTGGGGATAGAAGCTGTTAAGGAGCCTTTTGGACCTAGACTTGGCACTCTGGTACCGCTTGCTGTGCGGTAGCAGAGAGAACAGTCTATGACTTGGGTGACTGGAGTCTTTGTCAATTTTTTGGGCCTCCCTCTTACACCTCCAAGTATATAGGTCCTGGATGGCAGGAAGCTTGGCTCCAGTGATGTACTGGGCCGTACGCACTACCCTCTGTAGCACCTTACGGTCGGATGCCGAGCAGTTGCCATACCAGGCGGTGATGCAACTGGTCAGGAAGCTCTCGATGGTGCAGCTGTAGAACTTTTTGAGGATCTTGGGACCAATGCCAAATCTTTTCAGTCTCCTGAGGTGGAAAAGGCGTTGTCGTGCCCTCTTCACGACTGTCTTGGTGTGTTTGAACCATGATAGTTTGTTGGTGATGTGGACACCAAGGAACTTGAAACTCTTGACCTGGTCCACTACAGCCCCGTCGATGTGAATGGGGCGTGTTCCCAGTCCCTGTCCCTGAAAATACTCCCCGGAGCATGATGCTGCCACCACCATGCTTCACCGTAGGGATGGTGCCAGGTTTCCTCCAAACGTGATCTCATCCCAGGTAAGAGGGGGAGTGGCAGCAGCAGCAGGTTCTCCCCATGTGAGCTGAGTCCAGTGGACCAGTCCTGTATCCCCCCACCCAGACAGCGACAGTGGTCTAAACCATGGCTAGCTATCCACAATCTGGCTCGACTAAACAAGGTTTACCAAGAGGGAAGGAGGGAGAGGAAGGTAGAGGAAGAGAAAGAGGGAGGAGAGGAAGGAGGAAAGGGAGAAAATGACTGTAAGAAGGACTGTAAGACTGTAAGAAGGAAAGGAGGGAGAAGGCCGAGCAAGAGGAAGAGGAAGAGGTGGAAGATAACAAGGAGAGTTGATCTGTCCATCACTACCATAAGGAGATCTCTTCTGGGGCCTCTTGTTCTCTCCTCTTTCCCACAGAGGAGCACCTTTCGCAGGCAGCCCAGAGCAGACTCTCCGCTGAGAGAAGGCTAGCCCCTGGAGGTTTCACCTTGGATTTATACAGAGAACCCCCCAGTACTCAAACTGCTTTACATTGTAGAGGGTGATCTAATCTCATTGGAGGCGACCCAATGACCCAGAAATGCTCCATGGACAGACTTCCTCCCTGCTCCCCGTCTCGCTGGCAGGGGGCTCGTAGGAACACCCTCCCTTCCTTGACTCCAGCAACACCCCTTCTTCACCTGCCCCCCTTATCATGTTATGAGTCTCACCTACAGGTCCCGCCCCCTGGCCTACCTGTTGCAGGTGTAAGTATGGTGTGTCGGACACAGCTGCCCTCCACCTCCTCCCCCTCCTTCCCTCTTTCTCCCACTCCCCCCGTCTCTCGCGCTCTCTCCTCCTCCCCCTCTCTTCCCTTTAAAGCAATAGTTTAAACCTACACACTTCCTTAAACCTAAAATAAGTCAAGAAGTAATTTTGTGTGGAAGTCAAACATTTGTTCAGAACGACAAAATCGAGACCTTTACATAGCCCATCTCTCATTGTCTATAGGAGTGATGTACACTGGTCAAATTGCCCAAATGTTAATTTAGACATTCACAAATTTTACAGATTTTGACTCTCACTAATGTCATGAAATGTTTGGCAAAGTAGTAAAGAAGGTTGTATTATACTTTTCTTGTGTACTAGATCATATGGTTTGGAAAGTGTTTTTTTTTCTCAGACATAAATGAACAATTCCAGGTGAAAGCTAAAGGTCGTAGCTTCCTGGGGGGAGGGACACCACTACATTAATAAAATATTTCCCTCTTGCTAGATTGATGACTAAAGCCCTAGTGAAACAGTGCAAAATGGTTGTCAGCTCAACTGGTTAAATACAAGACCTGTTCATTGTGAAATGTATGTGTTCAAGTCTAATAATTTTGCTCTATATATTTTCTACTCTGTATGTAATTTTATCTGTTTAAGCTGTTTGGATTGTTAATTGATATAACACAGGGCACCATTGAAAAAGAGACACTGGTCTCAATTGGGATTCCCTGTAAAAATAAAGAGGAATATGATAGAGGGAATATGATAGCGAGTATTATGATGGAGTGGAATATGATGGAGAGAAATATAATAGAGAGAATATGATGGAGGGAATATGATAGAGGAATTTGATGGAGGGGAATATGATAGAGAATGAATGGAGGAATGTGTGACGCTCTTGAGCAACAAAGGTTGTCTGTTTGGTTATATCAACTGGAAAGACACGGATAAGAAAATGTTCAAACATAATTTTAAACAATACTTTTCTATAGTCAGCTGATATTGATTTCTTTATTTAATTATTTATTAAACTTAAATGCTAAACATCAATGACACCTACTCTTCAATAAAAAATTTTGGGCCTATATAATTACACATCCAGCTAATTTTATCCCTCTATGAGCATGCATACCGTAAAGATACCGTAAGGATCACTCGACTGCAACAGCTCTCGTTGATTTAATCGATCAATGGCTCAGATCACTTGACCGAGATAAACTTGTGGATGAGCTGCTTCTTGATTTTAGTGCTGCAGTTGACCTTGTTGATCATATGGCTAATAGCTGAGGCCATTGAAGAGAGATGTTTTCTTGAACCCTCATTTCTTTTTTGGAACTTTGTTACTGAGGTGACATAGACTATGAAAGACTTGTTTTACTGTAGTAAGGTAGCCTATGTATTTCATTGATGATGATGATGATGATGAAAAATATTGGCATTAGTGGTAGGCTGAGATCGAACAAACAACCTAAGTAAGCCTGGCTGCTATTTATGATATCTAAAACATATAGACTTTTAATTAGGCAAAACACATGTCGTTTGAATGGTCAACCATTTTACATGAGTTACAGCATTTTATTTTAATAAAAAATTAGGTTATATGGATTCATTGTATATTTTAGGTATGACTGTGCTGCATAGGCACACAAAATCTAAATTAAATAAACTAAATTGTGCCAGCATTTGATAACACATGAAAGCTGCTGTGGGTAACCATGGCAATGGGGACTCCATTGTGACATCACAAGAGTCCGATTCTGGAAGGTTACCTGTTGCACAGACAAACTGAACAGTGCAAAGAGACTGATTCAACTAACCACTGACAAATTATTAATGTCCTATTTCATTAGTGAGAGAACACACTGCTTACTTCAGAGGTAGGTTGTAATATAACTTATTGTGAATGTGTTTCAGTAGTATAACTTATTTTCAAATTACTTGTGTATGAATGTGACATTTTAAGTAGACCTAACATGACTAGTGAAACTGTTGAAGAGAGATAGTTTGCTTGAGTCCTCTTTTTGTAAGAAAATGCTTCATCCTGACACCTGAGATGTCATGTTACAATTGTAGTGAGCCAGCCTAATGGCTAATGCATTCTATTGATGACAGAAAAAAAACCTCTCTCTGTGTTAATCACCAACATATGTTGTAATCAATTATCTCAATAAATATGTACCAAAAGAGTAGGTTGTGTAAAAAAACAAGTACGCCTACCTAATTTGTAGCTGATTCATTTCTAATAAGAATAATATGTTCTTAATTGAATGGACATACATTTCAAATGGTTGAATTGATAGACCTCTTTAAATTGAGGTGCACTCAAGGGCACTCAAAGAGAAGACTGGCATTTTTACCTCCTTGGTTTTTAAAATAGATGAAACTGTACAAGTTAGGTCCTGCATGGATATAGAGTCATTTTCTACCCAAAAAACAGTGTTTTCAATGATATGATGGAAGTGATTAGTGTGGTTTGTGAGAACCAGGCCCAATATGGAGTAGAGCTACATGAGGGGTTGAATAAGGCTCAATAGTAAGGTACAGAAAGACCCTGAAGTTTGCTTTTTAAAGTCTGTGTTGTGCTTTTTCATCTGCCATGGCAACGCCTTGCATCACAATGATGATGTCATGAAGGATATTGTTCACGAAATGATAAGAACAGCCAAAATCCATTCATTTGAACTTGGTCGCTTTTCCAGTAGCCAACTTTTTACTAGTAATTCAGATAGGCCTATTGCCTAAACATATCTGGATCAGGATTCTCACTTGATTAATTGTAAGTAGCTGGGAAGAAAACGTGTGCACATTGTAAAGAGATGCATTATTATTTGGTTAGCAACACCCACTTACTACAACGTTGTGTATTTTCCAGAGTTATTGTTAGCTAAGAGGAAGACATGGAGGGTTCAACGCTGACACAGAGGAGGGGTGAGTGTCGGTTGGAGGAAAGGGCGATCTAGACAGACTACGTGATGGAGCTGGGAGCCAGGTTGGCTCTGGTTTTGCAGATCCAGAAGGATCAGGAGAAGAAGATGAAGAGGATTTGGTTCAAGACGAGGAAAATGCCAAGACTGATTGAGGAGGTAACAAGACCAACTTTGACAAAGTCGACAAGAGTTCTGTTTAACAATATTAATTAAAGCAAATATAAGTTATTGTAAGGGCAAAATGTTCCATATGCCATGGAATGTAAGCTAACAATGTTTTGTCCTTATTTCTTTTTGTATTAGGCTACACCATGGCAATGCTTATAACTGTTCTTGTCTAAATGTGTTGTATCGTGTCTGTCTGTTTCAGTGAATTTATGTCCTCAGTTCTTATGGTTGTCTGGTCATAAAAAATAAACAACCGTTCTATCATAGACGCTCATATCAGGATTATGTGGTTGTCTCACCTAGCTACCTTAAGTTGAATGCACTAACTAACTATAAGTCGTTCTGGATAAAAGCGTCTGATAAATGGCTAAAATGTCAAATGTTATGCTGGGTGTGGGGCATGTATTTTTACACTTAGCTGGCCCATTGGCTAGGGGACCAAGGGTTGGGACAGACTGGTGCAGAGCATCTTAGAGGACACTATATATATATATATATGTGATGTATAAGTAAGTAGTGCTGACTCATACAGTATGTATGTATGTATGTACTGAATGTGATCACTTTCATCATGTCTGTTTCTTTTCTCACGCAGAATGTGTGAGATGTGAGCAACTGTCCTCTCACTGAGTTCATGGCTCCCTGTATTGACTCCCTCCCACCACTGGCTTTCACCAATCAGAGGCCTATACCTACCATGTTGCTACCCCCCTCTCCATTTGCCATACACGCTCAGGATGCACAGCGGTTCATTGTATTTTCATACTTTGTCCCTGAAACCTGCCAGTCTGCTGAATGCCCAGTTGCCACAGAGGCCACTGCAGATGTATCTACAGGTATACGAGAGGACCTATGGACAGATATACATCTTTCCTCAATGCTGCATCGATACCTGCCACACTTCTTTGACGAAGACGCCATGCTGCCACATCAGGCAGTAGAGGGCACCACTGAGGTCTCAGTTGCTCCAGTGGCAATATCTAATGTTGAGGAAGAGGACAGATTCTATCATTACTCCCTCCCACCCCTGGTTCAGCTGTTCATTGGCAATTCATTCAATTTCCTCGAAACCTCTAGGCCTGCTGTTTCAGCCACAGAGTGCCCAGTTGCCACAGAGACCACTGCTACCACAGCCACTGTCAAGGGAGAGAATCGATGGGCAGCTAGAAGTCTTCCTTCAGTGCTGCCTACATGCCTGCCAACAGTCTTTGACGATGACTTCATGCCATCAGAGCAGACAGTAGAGGATACCTATGAGGTCTCAGTTGCTACAGAGACCACTGCAGGCACAGCTACTGTTGATTTTGGAGTGTACAGATCAGCAGCTAAATGCCCGGTCCCAATGCTGCCTCCAAGTCTGCCACTTGTCTTTGAAGTTGACTACAAACTGCCATGGGAGGCAGTAGAGGACACCACCAAGTGTCCAGTTATCAGTGAAACAAACAATGATGTGTCCACTCACCTCAAAGAGGACATGGCAGCTGATCAAAGCCCTCCTGACCCTGCAGCACTGCCTCCAAGCTCGCCATGTATCCGAGACTCTGACCACAAACTGACAGAGGAGACAAAAGAGGATGCCACCGAGTCCTCCGTTACCACAGCGATCACTGCAGGCACATCCATTGTCCAGGGAGAGAACCTGTTGGGTGATAAAAGCCGGCTCCAATGCTGCCTTCAAAGTTGCCACATATTCTAGACAATGGCCACAAGCAGCCAGAGGAGGCAGTAGAGGACACCACCAAGAGTCAAGTGTCCAGGGAAGCGGCCGTTTCCGTCTCCACTGTCCACACTCTGCCAGGGGAGGCAGTAGAGGACACCAACAAGTGTCCAGTTGCCAGGGAAGCAGCCGTTTCTGTGTCCACTGTCCACACGGAGGAGTGCTTGGCTGATAAAAGTCCTCCTGCACCTGCAACACTGCCTCTAATCCTGACCTGCACCCACAACAATGACCACAAACCGCTATGGAAGACAGTTGAGTGCACTACAAAGTGCTCAGTCGACACAGAGGCAACTGTTGCTATTTACACCTGGGATGATAAAAGTCCTCCAGGTCTGCAATGCATTCACAACAACAATGACCACAAGCAGCCAGAGGAGACAGTTGAGGACACCACATAGTGCTCAGTTAACACAGAGGCAAGTGCAGTTGCATCCACTGTCAAGAGAGAGGAACTGATGAGTGATAAAAGCCCTGTCCTAGCACTTCCTCCAAGCCTGGCATGCATCCATGACAAGGACCACAAGCAGCCAGAGCAGAAAGGGAAGGGCACTAGTGAAGAGGTGGATCGCTGCCCTCATGCTCACCAGCTGGTCCCAGATGCTAACTTAACTCTGGCAACCCCTCTGCTCTGCATGGCCACTAAGACGCCTGTTAGAGTGAGAGCCTCCATATGCAGGTCAGAGGATGAGGAACCCAGGCCCTGGACGCTGAAAAAGGCAAAGGTAGGTGTCCTATTTTACACTTCTACTCTACAGGGTTGGGGGTCTGTTCCATTTCAATTCAAAGCATTGAATTAAGTACTTCCTGAATTGACTGGAATTGAAATTGAATTGACCCCAACCCTGCTAATCTATGCTCATAGTATAAAACATCACCCCTTACTAGAGTTAACATTTGTATTACGTTTGGTGTGGACCCAGGAAGAGCATCAATGGCTATTACAAAATCGGTTTGGGATACAAATAAACAAGTTACCTCAATTACTGTCCTCTAAATTGTGTGCCCCATGAGGCCATCAATGTATGTTGATCACTCAAATGTGTATTGAATGTGCCACATTGGAACAATATTACATCTAGAGTCAATGTCTTCCTGTTAGGATTATTGGACAGGCATTGACATTGAGAGTGAAGAGAGGAGCGTCAAGGAGGAGGTGAGCCCGAGGGAGGGTTTGAAGAGTGAGGCGGACCGTGCCCATTCCAAGAGCTCCAATGGGACGGTTTCATCAGAGAGAGCAGAGACCATCCTGGGAAGAGTGGGCTTTCTGGCCATGAACCTCAAGCAGAAAGTCACATTTTTAAAGATGGAGGAAAAAGAGAAAAATAAGGAACTGAATAAGAAGTTGAAAGATGACGAGAAAGAGAGAAAGGTCTCTTGCCTCGAGGTTGTCGGGAGAGGTTGTGTTTTCTCTAGCAGGAGATAAGCTGGCTTCTTATATGTTGTTGAGTAAAGTTTAAACCATGTATTTAGATTGTATGTAGGTATTGTAGTCAGGTATTATAGGTAGTTTACTTAGGTAGTTATTGTAGGTTATTGTAGGTAAGTATTCTATTCGGTGGACCCCGGCGAAGCACGAGTGCTAGCTAACCCACCACTTGGACCAACAAAGCTAGCTAGCTAGTAACTGCTACTGGTAACTTTTAGCAACTGTGGTTAGTTGTTTCCAATGTTATTTCACGCTTAAGAGTACCTGTAATTGAGCCAGCTAGCTACCGACCATTCAGCTGTTCTTCTAACCTCATTATCCGAGGCATTAACGTTAGATGGTTGGTGGCTGCTGTACTTAATTACAGCTACTGATTGCAGCCTGCCACCCAGTTAGCTGGCAAAATATGATTAGACCAATAATAATATTTATTTGAATGATACAGTATGTTACTAAATTGAAATTAAAATGAAATGTTTTTGTAATTATAACATTTTACGAAATGTAAAAAGAAAACTTAAAAAAATAATAATAATAACAAAAGCAAGGTAAAAAGAAAAGGAAACCGATCCAGATTCCTATTACCAGTGTAAAAACAAAGGGGGGAGGTGTCAATGTAAATAGTCCGGGTGGCCATTTGATTAATTGTTCAGCAGTCTTATGAATTGGGGATGAAAGCTGTTAAGGAGCCTTTTGGACCTAGACTTGGCACTCTGGTACCGCTTGCTGTGCGGTAGCAGAGAGAACAGTCTATGACTTGGGTGACTGGAGTCTTTGTCAATTTTTTGGGCCTCCCTCTTACACCTCCAAGTATATAGGTCCTGGATGGCAGGAAGCTTGGCTCCAGTGATGTACTGGGCCGTACGCAATACCCTCTGTAGCGCCTTACGGTCGGATGCCGAGCAGTTGCCATACCAGGCGGTGATGCAACTGGTCAGGAAGCTCTCAATGGTGCAGCTGTAGAACTTTTTGAGGATCTTGGGACCAATGCCAAATCTTTTCAGTCTCCTGAGGTGGAAAAGGCGTTGTCGTGCCCTCTTCACGACTGTCTTGGTGTGTTTGAACCATGATAGTTTGTTGGTGATGTGGACACCAAGGAACTTGAAACTCTCGACCTGCTCCACTACAGCCCCGTCGATGTGAATGGGGCGTGTTCCCAGTCCCTGTCCCTAAAAATCCTCCCCGGAGCATGATGCTGCCACCACCATGCTTCACCGTAGGGATGGTGCCAGGTTTCCTCCAAACGTGATCTCATCCCAGGTAAGAGGGGGAGTGGCAGCAGCAGCAGGTTCTCCCCATGTGAGCTGAGTCCAGTGGACCAGTCCTGTATCCCCCCACCCAGACAGCGACAGTGGTCTAAACCATGGCTAGCTATCCACAATCTGGCTCGACTAAACAAGGTTTACCAAGAGGGAAGGAGGGAGAGGAAGGTAGAGGAAGAGAAAGAGGGAGGAGAGGAAGGAGGAAAGGGAGAAAATGACTGTAAGAAGGACTGTAAGACTGTAAGAAGGAAAGGAGGGTGAAGGCCGAGCAAGAGGAAGAGGAAGAGGTGGAAGATAACAAGGAGAGTTGATCTGTCCATCACTACCATAAGGAGATCTCTTCTGGGGCCTCTTGTTCTCTCCTCTTTCCCACAGAGGAGCACCTTTCGCAGGCAGCCCAGAGCAGACTCTCCGCTGAGAGAAGGCTAGCCCCTGGAGGTTTCACCTTGGATTTATACAGAGAACCCCCCAGTACTCAAACTGCTTTACATTGTAGAGGGTGATCTAATCTCATTGGAGGCGACCCAATGACCCAGAAATGCTCCATGGACAGACTTCCTCCCTGCTCCCCGTCTCGCTGGCAGGGGGCTCGTAGGAACACCCTCCCTTCCTTGACTCCAGCAACACCCCTTTTTCACCTGCCCCCCTTATCATGTTATGAGTCTCACCTACAGTTCCCGCCCCCTGGCCTACCTGTTGCAGGTGTAAGTATGGTGTGTCGGACACAGCTGCCCTCCACCTCCTCCCCCTCCTCCCCCTCCTTCCCTCTTTCTCCCACTCCCCCCATCTCTCGCGCTCTCTCCTCCTCCCCCTCTCTTCCCTTTAAAGCAATAATTTAAACCTACACACTTCCTTAAACCTAAAATAAGTCAAGAAGTAATTTTGTGTGGAAGTCAAACATTTGTTCAGAACGACAAAACCGAGACCTTTACATAGCCCATCTCTCATTGTCTATAGGAGTGATGTACACTGGTCAAATTGCCCAAATGTTAATTTAGACATTCACAAATTTTACAGATTTTGACTCTCACTAATGTCATGAAATGTTTGGCAAAGTAGTAAAGAAGGTTATATTATACTTTTCTTGTGTACTAGATCATATGGTTTGGAAAGTGTTTTTTTTCTCAGACATAAATGAACAATTCCAGGTGAAAGCTAAAGGTCGTAGCTTCCTGGGGGGAGGGACACCACTACATTAATAAAATATTTCCCTCTTGCTAGATTGATGATAATAATTAATAATTAGTTATTTAGCAGACGCTCTTATCCAGAGCGACTTACAGGAGCAATTAGTGTTAAGTGCCTTGCTCAAGGGCACATCAACAGATTTTTCACCTAGTCGGCTTGGGGATTAGAACCAGCGACCTTTCGGTTACTGGCACAACGCTCTTAACCACTAAGCTACCTGCCGCCCTGGCAAAATGGTTGTCAGTGATGACTAAAGCCCTAGTGAAACAGTGCAAAATGGTTGTCAGCTCAACTGGTTAAATACAAGACCTGTTCATTGTGAAATGTATGTGTTCAAGTCTAATAATTTTGCTCTATATATTTTCTACTCTGTATGTAATTGTATCTGTTTAAGCTGTTTGGATTGTTAATTGATATAACACAGGGCACCATTGAAAAAGAGACACTGGTCTCAATTGGGATTCCCTGTAAAAATAAAGAGGAATATGATAGAGGGAATATGATAGCGAGTATTATGATGGAGTGGAATATGATGGAGAGAAATATAATAGAGAGAATATGATGGAGGGAATATGATAGAGGAATTTGATGGAGGGGAATATGATAGAGAATGAATGGAGGAATGTGTGACGCTCTTGAGCAACAAAGGTTGTCTGTTTGGTTATATCAACTGGAAAGACACGGATAAGAAAATGTTCAAACATAATTTTAAACAATACTTTTCTATAGTCAGCTGATATTGATTTCTTTATTTAATTATTTATTAAACTTAAATGCTAAACATCAATGACACCTACTCTTCAATTACATTTTTTGGGCCTATATAATTACACATCCAGCTAATTTTATCCCTCTATGAGCATGCGTACCGTAAAGATACCGTAAGGATCACTCGACTGCAACAGCTCTCGTTGATTTAATCGATCAATGGCTCAGATCACTTGACCAAGATAAACTTGTGGATGAGCTGCTTCTTGATTTTAGTGCTGCAGTTGACCTTGTTGATCATATGGCTAATAGCTGAGGCCATTGAAGAGAGATGTTTTCTTGAACCCTCATTTCTTTTTTGGAACTTTGTTACTGAGGTGACATAGACTATGGAAGACTTGTTTTACTGTAGTAAGGTAGCCTATGTATTTCATTGATGATGATGATGATGATGATGAAAAATATTGGCATTAGTGGTAGGCTGAGAGCGAACAAACAACCTAAGTAAGCCTGGCTGCTATTTATGATATCTAAAACATATAGACTTTTAATTAGGCAAAACACATGTCGTTTGAATGGTCAACCATTTTACATGAGTTACAGCATTTTATTTTAATAAAAAATTAGGTTATATGGATTCATTGTATATATTAGGTATGACTGTGCTGCATAGGTACAAAAAATCTAAAATAAATAAACTAAATTGTGCCAGCATTTGATAACACATGAAAGCTGCTGTGGGTAACCATGGCAATGGGGACTCCATTGTGACATCACAAGATTCCGATTCTGGAAGGTTACCTGTTGCACAGACAAACTGAACAGTGCAAAGAGACTGATTCAACTAACCACTGACAAATTATTAATGTCCTATTTCATTAGTGAGAGAACACACTGCTTACTTCAGAGGTAGGTTGTAATATAACTTATTGTGAATGTGTTTCAGTAGTATAACTTATTTTCAAATTACTTGTGAATGAATGTGACATTTTAAGTAGACCTAACATGACTAGTGAAACTGTTGAAGAGAGATAGTTTGCTTGAGTCCTCTTTTTGTGAGAAAATGCTTCATCCTGACACCTGAGATGTCATGTTACAATTGTAGTGAGCCAGCCTAATGGCTAATGCATTCTATTGATGACAGAAAAAAAACCTCTCTCTGTGTTAATCACCAACATATGTTGTAATCAATTATCTCAATAAATATGTACCAAAAGAGTAGGTTGTGTAAAAAAACAAGTACGCCTACCTAATTTGTAGCTGATTCATTTCTAATAAGAATAATATGTTCTTAATTGAATGGACATCCATTTCAAATGGTTGAATTGATAGACCTCTTTAAATTGAGGTGCACTCAAGGGCACTCAAAGAGAAGACTGGCATTTTTACCTCCTTGGTTTTTAAAATAGATGAAACTGTACAAGTTAGGTCCTGCATGGATATAGAGTCATTTTCTACCCAAAACACAGTGTTTTCAATGATATGATGGAAGTGATTAGTGTGGTTTGTGAGAACCAGGCCCAATATGGAGTAGAGCAACATGAGGGGTTGAATAAGGCTCAATAGTAAGGTACAGAAAGACCCTGAAGTTTGCTTTTTAAAGTCTGTGTTGTGCTTTTTCATCTGCCATGGCAACGCCTTGTATCACAATGATGATGTCATGAAGGATATTGTTCACGAAATGATAAGAACAGCCAAAATCGATTCATTTGAACTTGGTCGCTTTTCCAGTAGCCAACTTTTTACTAGTAATTCAGATAGGCCTATTGCCTAAACATATCTGGATCAGGATTCTCACTTGATTAATTGTAAGTAGCTGGGAAGAAAACGTGTGCACATTGTAAAGAGATGCATTATTATTTGGTTAGCAACACCCACTTACTACAACGTTGTGTATTTTCCAGAGTTATTGTTAGCTGAGGAAGACATGGAGGGTTCAACGCTGACACAGAGGAGGGGTGAGTGTCGGTTGGAGGAAAGGGCGATCTAGACAGACTACGTGATGGAGCTGGGAGCCAGGTTGGCTCTGGTTTTGCAGATCCAGAAGGATCAGGAGAAGAAGATGAAGAGGATTTGGTTCAAGACGAGGAAAATGCCAAGACTGATTGAGGAGGTAACAAGACCAACTTTGACAAAGTCGACAAGAGTTCTGTTTAACAATATTAAATTAAAGCAAATATAAGTTATTGTAAGGGCAAAATGTTCCATATGCCATGGAATGTAAGCTAACAATGTTTTGTCCTTATTTCTTTTTGTATTAGGCTACACCATGGCAATGCTTATAACTGTTCTTGTCTAAATGTGTTGTATCGTGTCTGTCTGTTTCAGTGAATTTATGTCCTCAGTTCTTATGGTTGTCTGGTCATAAAAAATAAACAACCGTTCTATCATAGACGCTCATATCAGGATTATGTGGTTGTCTCACCTAGCTACCTTAAGTTGAATGCACTAACTAACTATAAGTCGTTCTGGATAAAAGCGTCTGATAAATGGCTAAAATGTCAAATGTTATGCTGGGTGTGGGGCATGTATTTTTACACTTAGCTGGCCCATTGGCTAGGGGACCAAGGGTTGGGACAGACTGGTGCAGAGCATCTTAGAGGACACTAATATATATATATATATATATGTGATGTATAAGTAAGTAGTGCTGACTCATACAGTATGTATGTATGTATGTACTGAATGTGATCACTTTCATCATGTCTGTTTCTTTTCTCACGCAGAATGTGTGAGATGTGAGCAACTGTCCTCTCACTGAGTTCATGGCTCCCTGTATTGACTCCCTCCCACCACTGGCTTTCACCAATCAGAGGCCTATACCTACCATGTTGCATCCCCCCTCTCCATTTGCCATACGCGCTCAGGATGCACAGCGGTTCATTGTATTTTCATACTTTGTCCCTGAAACCTGCCAGTCTGCTGAATGCCCAGTTGCCACAGAGGCCACTGCAGATGTATCTACAGGTATACGAGAGGACCTATGGACAGATATACATCTTTCCTCAATGCTGCATCGATACCTGCCACACTTCTTTGACGAAGACTCCATGCAGCCACATCAGGCAGTAGAGGGCACCACTGAGGTCTCAGTTGCTCCAGTGGCAATATCTAATGTTGAGGAAGAGGACAGATTCTATCATTACTCCCTCCCACCCCTGGCTCAGCGGTTCATTGGCAATTCATTCAATTTCCTCGAAACCTCTAAGCCTGCTGTTTCAGCCACAGAGTGCCCAGTTGCCACAGAGACCACTGCTACCACAGCCACTGTCAAGGGAGAGAATCGATGGGCAGCTAGAAGTCTTCCTTCAGTGCTGCCTACATGCCTGCCAACAGTCTTTGACGATGACTTCATGCCATCAGAGCAGACAGTAGAGGATACCTATGAGGTCTCAGTTGCTACAGAGACCACTGCAGGCACAGCTACTGTTGATTTTGGAGTGTACAGATCAGCAGCTAAATGCCCTGTCCCAATGCTGCCTCCAAGTCTGCCACCTGTCTTTGAAGTTGACTACAAACTGCCAGGGGAGGCAGTAGAGGACACCACCAAGTGTCCAGTTATCAGTGAAACAAACAATGATGTGTCCACTCACCTCAAAGAGGACATGGCAGCTGATCAAAGCCCTCCTGACCCTGCAGCACTGCCTCCAAGCTCGCCATGTATCCGAGACTCTGACCACAAACTGACAGAGGAGACAAAAGAGGATGCCACCGAGTCCTCCGTTACCACAGCGATCACTGCAGGCACATCCATTGTCCAGGGAGAGAACCTGTTGGTTGATAAAAGCCCGGCTCCAATGCTGCCTTCAAAGTTGCCACACATTCAAGACAATGGCCACAAGCAGCCAGAGGAGGCAGTAGAGGACACCACCAAGAGTCAAGTGTCCAGGGAAGCGGCCGTTTCCGTCTCCACTGTCCACACTCTGCCAGGGGAGGCAGTAGAGGACACCAACAAGTGTCCAGTTGCCAGGGAAGCAGCCGTTTCTGTGTCCACTGTCCACACGGAGGAGTGTTTGGCTGAAAAAAGTCCTCCTGCACCTGCAACACTGCCTCTAATCCTGACCTGCACCCACAACAATGACCACTAACCGCTATGGAAGACAGTTGAGTGCACTACAAAGTGCTCAGTCGACACAGAGGCAACTGTTGCTATTTACACCTGGGATGATAAAAGTCCTCCAGGTCTGCAATGCATTCACAACAACAATGACCACAAGCAGCCAGAGGAGACAGTTGAGGACACCACATAGTGCTCAGTTAACACAGAGGCAAGTGCAGTTGCATCCACTGTCAAGAGAGAGGAACTGATGAGTGATAAAAGCCCTGTCCTAGCACTTCCTCCAAGCCTGGCATGCATCCATGACAAGGACCACAAGCAGCCAGAGCAGAAAGGGAAGGGCACTAGTGAAGAGGTGGATCGCTGCCCTCATGCTCACCAGCTGGTCCCAGATGCTAACTTAACTCTGGCAACCCCTCTGCTCTGCATGGCCACTAAGACGCCTGTTAGAGTGAGAGCCTCCATATGCAGGTCAGAGGATGAGGAACCCAGGCCCTGGACGCTGAAAAAGGCAAAGGTAGGTGTCCTATTTTACACTTCTACTCTACAGGGTTGGGGGTCTGTTCCATTTCAATTCAAAGCATTGAATTAAGTACTTCCTGAATTGACTGGAATTGAAATTGAATTGACCCCAACCCTGCTAATCTATGCTCATAGTATAAAACATCACCCCTTACTAGGGTTAACATTTGTATTACGTTTGGTGTGGACCCAGGAAGAACATCTATGGCTATTACAAAATCGGTTTGGGATACAAATAAACAAGTTACCTCAATTACTGTCCTCTAAATTGTGTGCCCCATGAGGCCATCAATGTATGTTGATCACTCAAATGTGTATTGAATGTGCCACATTGGAACAATATTACATCTAGAGTCAATGTCTTCCTGTTAGGATTATTGGACAGGCATTGACATTGAGAGTGAAGAGAGGAGCGTCAAGGAGGAGGTGAGCCCGAGGGAGGGTTTGAAGAGTGAGGCGGACCGTGCCCATTCCAAGAGCTCCAATGGGACGGTTTCATCAGAGAGAGCAGAGACCATCCTGGGAAGAGTGGGCTTTCTGGCCATGAACCTCAAGCAGAAAGTCACATTTTTAAAGATGGAGGAAAAAGAGAAAAATAAGGAACTGAATAAGAAGTTGAAAGATGACGAGAAAGAGAGAAAGGTCTCTTGCCTCGAGGTTGTCGGGAGAGGTTGTGTTTTCTCTAGCAGGAGATAAGCTGGCTTCTTATATGTTGTTGAGTAAAGCTTAAACCATGTATTTAGATTGTATGTAGGTATTGTAGTCAGGTATTATAGGTAGTTTACTTAGGTAGTTATTGTAGGTTATTGTAGGTAATTATTGTAGGTAAGTATTCTATTCGGTGGACCCCGGCGAAGCACGAGTGCTAGCTAACCCACCACTTGGACCAACAAAGCTAGCTAGCTAGTGGGTAGCTACTGGTAACTTTTAGCAACTGTGGTTAGTTGTTTCCAATGTTATTTCACGCTTAAGAGTACCTGTAATTGAGCCAGCTAGCTACCGACCATTCAGCTGTTCTTCTAACCTCATTATCCGAGGCATTAACGTTAGATGGTTGGTGGCTGCTGTACTTAATTACAGCTACTGATTGCAGCCTGCCACCCAGTTAGCTGGCAAAATATGATTAGACAAATAATAATATTTATTTGAATGATACAGTATGTTACTAAATTGAAATTAAAATGAAATGTTTTTGTAATTATAACATTTTACGAAATGTAAAAAGAAAACTTTAAAAAATAATAATAATAACAAAAGCAAGGTAAAAAGAAAAGGAAACTGATCCAGATTCCTATTACCAGTGTAAAAACAAAGGGGGGAGGTGTCAATGTAAATAGTCCGGGTGGCCATTTGATTAATTGTTCAGCAGTCTTATGAATTGGGGATAGAAGCTGTTAAGGAGCCTTTTGGACCTAGACTTGGCACTCTGGTACCGCTTGCTGTGCGGTAGCAGAGAGAACAGTCTATGACTTGGGTGACTGGAGTCTTTGTCAATTTTTTGGGCCTCCCTCTTACACCTCCAAGTATATAGGTCCTGGATGGCAGGAAGCTTGGCTCCAGTGATGTACTGGGCCGTACGCACTTGTCACGATCGTCGTATAGAGAGGACCAAGGCGCAGCGTTGCGGGTGAACATATTTATTATACTGATCACACGATCAAAACAACAAACGGAAAACGTGAAGTCTACGGTTTGACACAAACCGAAATGAACAAGAAACCACAAACACAACGTGAAAGACAGACAGTTAAATATGGCTCCCAATCAGAGACACCCAGCTGACACTCGTTGCCTCTGATTGGGAGTCACTCAGCCCAACATAGAAAATTAAACATAGATTACCCACCCTCTGTAGCGCCTTACGGTCGGATTCCGAGCAGTTGCCATACCAGGCGGTGATGCAACTGGTCAGGAAGCTCTCGATGGTGCAGCTGTAGAACTTTTTGAGGATCTTGGGACCAATGCCAAATCTTTTCAGTCTCCTGAGGTGGAAAAGGCGTTGTCGTGCCCTCTTCACGACTGTCTTGGTGTGTTTGAACCATGATAGTTTGTTGGTGATGTGGACACCAAGGAACTTGAAACTCTCGACCTGCTCCACTACAGCCCCGTCGATGTGAATGGGGCGTGTTCCCAGTCCCTGTCCCTGAAAATCCTCCCCGGAGCATGATGCTGCCACCACCATGCTTCACCGTAGGGATGGTGCCAGGTTTCCTCCAAACGTGATCTCATCCCAGGTTAAAGGGGGAGTGGCAGCAGCAGCAGGTTCTCCCCATGTGAGCTGAGTCCAGTGGACCAGTCCTGTATCCCCCCACCCAGACAGCGACAGTGGTCTAAACCATGGCTAGCTATCCACAATCTGGCTCGACTAAACAAGGTTTACCAAGAGGGAAGGAGGGAGAGGAAGGTAGAGGAAGAGAAAGAGGGAGGAGAGGAAGGAGGAAAGGGAGAAAATGACTGTAAGAAGGACTGTAAGACTGTAAGAAGGAAAGGAGGGAGAAGGCCGAGCAAGAGGAAGAGGAAGAGGTGGAAGATAACAAGGAGAGTTGATCTGTCCATCACTACCATAAGGAGATCTCTTCTGGGGCCTCTTGTTCTCTCCTCTTTCCCACAGAGGAGCACCTTTCGCAGGCAGCCCAGAGCAGACTCTCCGCTGAGAGAAGGCTAGCCCCTGGAGGTTTCACCTTGGATTTATACAGAGAACCCCCCAGTACTCAAACTGCTTTACATTGTAGAGGGTGATCTAATCTCATTGGAGGCGACCCAATGACCCAGAAATGCTCCATGGACAGACTTCCTCCCTGCTCCCCGTCTCGCTGGCAGGGGGCTCGTAGGAACACCCTCCCTTCCTTGACTCCAACAACACTCCTTCTTCACCTGCCCCCCTTATCATGTTATGAGTCTCACCTACAGGTCCCGCCCCCTGGCCTACCTGTTGCAGGTGTAAGTATGGTGTGTCGGACACAGCTGTCCTCCCCCTCCTCCCCCTCCTTCCCTCTTTCTCCCACTCCCCCCATCTCTCGCGCTCTCTCCTCCTCCCCCTCTCTTCCCTTTAAAGCAATAGTTTAAACCTACACACTTCCTTAAACCTAAAATAAGTCAAGAAGTAATTTTGTGTGGAAGTCAAACATTTGTTCAGAACGACAAAATCGAGACCTTTACATAGCCCATCTCTCATTGTCTATAGGAGTGATGTACACTGGTCAAATTGCCCAAATGTTAATTTAGACATTCACAAATTTTACAGATTTTGACTCTCACTAATGTCATGAAATGTTTGGCAAAGTAGTAAAGAAGGTTGTATTATACTTTTCTTGTGTACTAGATCATATGGTTTGGAAAGTGTTTTTTTTCTCAGACATAAATGAACAATTCCAGGTGAAAGCTAAAGGTCGTAGCTTCCTGGGGGGAGGGACACCACTACATTAATAAAATATTTCCCTCTTGCTAGATTGATGACTAAAGCCCTAGTGAAACAGTGCAAAATGGTTGTCAGCTCAACTGGTTAAATACAAGACCTGTTCATTGTGAAATGTATGTGTTCAAGTCTAATAATTTTGCTCTATATATTTTCTACTCTGTATGTAATTTTATCTGTTTAAGCTGTTTGGATTGTTAATTGATATAACACAGGGCACCATTGAAAAAGAGACACTGGTCTCAATTGGGATTCCCTGTAAAAATAAAGAGGAATATGATAGAGGGAATATGATAGCGAGTATTATGATGGAGTGGAATATGATGGAGAGAAATATAATAGAGAGAATATGATGGAGGGAATATGATAGAGGAATTTGATGGAGGGGAATATGATAGAGAATGAATGGAGGAATGTGTGACGCTCTTGAGCAACAAAGGTTGTCTGTTTGGTTATATCAACTGGAAAGACACGGATAAGAAAATGTTCAAACATAATTTTAAACAATACTTTTCTATAGTCAGCTGATGTTGATTTCTTTATTTAATTATTTATTAAACTTAAATGCTAAACATCAATGACACCTACTCTTCAATTACATTTTTTGGGCCTATATAATTACACATCCAGCTAATTTTATCCCTCTATGAGCATGCGTACCGTAAAGATACCGTAAGGATCACTCGACTGCAACAGCTCTCGTTGATTTAATCGATCAATGGCTCAGATCACTTGACCAAGATAAACTTGTGGATGAGCTGCTTCTTGATTTTAGTGCTGCAGTTGACCTTGTTGATCATATGGCTAATAGCTGAGGCCATTGAAGAGAGATGTTTTCTTGAACCCTCATTTCTTTTTTGGAACTTTGTTACTGAGGTGACATAGAATATGGAAGACTTGTTTTACTGTAGTAAGGTAGCCTATGTATTTCATTGATGATGATGATGATGATGATGAAAAATATTGGCATTAGTGGTAGGCTGAGATCGAACAAACAACCTAAGTAAGCCTGGCTGCTATTTATGATATCTAAAACATATAGACTTTTAATTAGGCAAAACACATGTCGTTTGAATGGTCAACCATTTTACATGAGTTACAGCATTTTATTTTAATAAAAAATTAGGTTATATGGATTCATTGTATATATTAGGTATGACTGTGCTGCATAGGTACAAAAAATCTAAAATAAATAAACTAAATTGTGCCAGCATTTGATAACACATGAAAGCTGCTGTGGGTAACCATGGCAATGGGGACTCCATTGTGACATCACAAGATTCCGATTCTGGAAGGTTACCTGTTGCACAGACAAACTGAACAGTGCAAAGAGACTGATTCAACTAACCACTGACAAATTATTAATGTCCTATTTCATTAGTGAGAGAACACACTGCTTACTTCAGAGGTAGGTTGTAATATAACTTATTGTGAATGTGTTTCAGTAGTATAACTTATTTTCAAATTACTTGTGAATGAATGTGACATTTTAAGTAGACCTAACATGACTAGTGAAACTGTTGAAGAGAGATAGTTTGCTTGAGTCCTCTTGTTGTGAGAAAATGCTTCATCCTGACACCTGAGATGTCATGTTAAAATTGTAGTGAGCCAGCCTAATGGCTAATGCATTCTATTGATGACAGAAAAAAAACCTCTCTCTGTGTTAATCACCAACATATGTTGTAATCAATTATCTCAATAAATATGTACCAAAAGAGTAGGTTGTGTAAAAAAACAAGTACGCCTACCTAATTTGTAGCTGATTCATTTCTAATAAGAATAATATGTTCTTAATTGAATGGACATCCATTTCAAATGGTTGAATTGATAGACCTCTTTAAATTGAGGTGCACTCAAGGGCACTCAAAGAGAAGACTGGCATTTTTACCTCCTTGGTTTTTAAAATAGATGAAACTGTACAAGTTAGGTCCTGCATGGATATAGAGTCATTTTCTACCCAAAACACAGTGTTTTCAATGATATGATGGAAGTGATTAGTGTGGTTTGTGAGAACCAGGCCCAATATGGAGTAGAGCTACATGAGGGGTTGAATAAGGCTCAATAGTAAGGTACAGAAAGACCCTGAAGTTTGCTTTTTAAAGTCTGTGTTGTGCTTTTTCATCTGCCATGGCAACGCCTTGCATCACAATGATGATGTCATGAAGGATATTGTTCACGAAATGATAAGAACAGCCAAAATCGATTCTTTTGAACTTGGTCGCTTTTCCAGTAGCCAACTTTTTACTAGTAATTCAGATAGGCCTATTGCCTAAACATATCTGGATCAGGATTCTCACTTGATTAATTGTAAGTAGCTGGGAAGAAAACGTGTGCACATTGTAAAGAGATGCATTATTATTTGGTTAGCAACACCCACTTACTACAACGTTGTGTATTTTCCAGAGTTATTGTTAGCTAAGAGGAAGACATGGAGGGTTCAACGCTGACACAGAGGAGGGGTGAGTGTCGGTTGGAGGAAAGGGCGATCTAGACAGACTACGTGATGGAGCTGGGAGCCAGGTTGGCTCTGGTTTTGCAGAATCAGAAGGATCAGGAGAAGAAGATGAAGAGGATGTGGTTCAAGACGAGGAAAATGCCAAGACTGATTGAGGAGGTAACAAGACCAACTTTGACAAAGTCGACAAGAGTTCTGTTTAACAATATTAATTAAAGCAAATATAAGTTATTGTAAGGGCAAAATGTTCCATATGCCATGGAATGTAAGCTAACAATGTTTTGTCCTTATTTCTTTTTGTATTAGGCTACACCATGGCAATGCTTATAACTGTTCTTGTCTAAATGTGTTGTATCGTGTCTGTCTGTTTCAGTGAATTTATGTCCTCAGTTCTTATGGTTGTCTGGTCATAAAAAATAAACAACCGTTCTATCATAGACGCTCATATCAGGATTATGTGGTTGTCTCACCTAGCTACCTTAAGTTGAATGCACTAACTAACTATAAGTCGTTCTGGATAAAAGCGTCTGATAAATGGCTAAAATGTCAAATGTTATGCTGGGTGTGGGGCATGTATTTTTACACTTAGCTGGCCCATTGGCTAGGGGACCAAGGGTTGGGACAGACTGGTGCAGAGCATCTTAGAGGACACTATATATATATATATATATATATATACAGTGGGGAAAAAAAGTATTTAGTCAGCCACCAATTGTGCAAGTTCTCCCACTTAAAAAGATGAGAGAGGCCTGTCATTTTCATCATAGGTACACGTCAACTATGACAGACAAATTGAGGGAAAAAAATCCAGAAAATCACATTGTAGGATTTTTAATGAATTTATTTGCAAATTATGGTGGAAAATAAGTATTTGGTCACCTACAAACAAGCAAGGTTTCTGGCTCTCACAGACCTGTAACTTCTTCTTTAAGAGGCTCCTCTGTCCTCCACTTGTTACCAGTATTAATGGCACCTGTTTGAACTTGTTATCAGTATAAAAGACACCTGTCCACAACCTCAAACAGTCACACACCAAACTCCACTATGGCCAAGACCAAAGAGCTGTCAAAGGACACCAGAAACAAAATTGTAGACCTGCACCAGGCTGGGAAGACTGAATCTGCAATAGGTAAGCAGCTTGGTTTGAAGAAATCAACTGTGGGAGCAATTATTAGGAAATGGAAGACATACAAGACCACTGATAATCTCCCTCGATCTGGGGCTCCACGCAAGATCTCAACCCGTGGGGTCAAAATGATCACAAGAACGGTGAGCAAAAATCCCAGAACCACACGGGGGGACCTAGTGAATGACCTGCAGAGAGCTGGGACCAAAGTAACAAAGCCTACCATCAGTAACACACTACGCCACCAGGGACTCAAATCCTGCAGTGCAAGACGTGTCCCCCTGCTTAAGCCAGTACATGTCCAGGCCCATCTGAAGTTTGCTAGAGTGCATTTGGATGATCCAGAAGAGGATTGGGAGAATGTCATATGGTCAGATGAAACCAAAATATAACTTTTTGGTAAAAACTCAACTCGTCGTGTTTGGAGGACAAAGAATGCTGAGTTGCATCCAAAGAACACCATACCTACTGTGAAGCATGGGGGTGGAAACATCATGCTTTGGGGCTGTTTTTCTGCAAAGGGACCAGGAAGACTGATCCGTGTAAAGGAAAGAATGAATGGGGCCATGTATCGTGAGATTTTGAGTGAAAACCTCCTACCATCAGCAAGGGCATTGAAGATGAAACGTGGCTGGGTCTTTCAGCATGACAATGATCCCAAACACACCGCCCGGGCAACGAAGGAGTGGCTTCGTAAGAAGCATTTCAAGGTCCTGGAGTGGCCTAGCCAGGCTCCAGATCTCAACCCCATAGAAAATCTTTGGAGGGAGTTGAAAGTCCGTGTTGCCCAGCGACAGCCCCAAAACATCACTGCTCTAGAGGAGATCTGCATGGAGGAATGGGCCAAAATACCAGCAACAGTGTGTGAAAACCTTGTGAAGACTTACAGAAAACGTTTGACCTGTGTCATTGCCAACAAAGGGTATATAACAATGTATTGAGAAACTTTTGTTATTGACCAAATACTTATTTTCCACCATAATTTGCAAATAAATTCATAAAAAATCCTACAATGTGATTTTCTGGATTTTTTTTCCTCAATTTGTCTGTCATAGTTGACGTGTGCCTATGGTGAAAATTACAGGCCTCTCTCATCTTTTTAAGTGGGAGAACTTGCACAATTGGTGACTGACTAAATACTTTTTTTCCCCACTGTATATATGTGATGTATAAGTAAGTAGTGCTGACTCATACAGTATGTATGTATGTACTGAATGTGATCACTTTCATCATGTCTGTTTCTTTTCTCACGCAGAATGTGTGAGATGTGAGCAACTGTCCTCTCACTGAGTTCATGGCTCCCTGTATTGACTCCCTCCCACCACTGGCTTTCACCAATCAGAGGCCTATACCTACCATGTTGCATCCCCCCTCTCCATTTGCCATATGAGCTCAGGATGCACAGCGGTTCATTGTATTTTCATACTTTGTCCCTGAAACCTGCCAGTCTGCTGAATGCCCAGTTGCCACAGAGGCCACTGCAGATGTATCTACAGGTATACGAGAGGACCTATGGACAGATATACATCTTTCCTCAATGCTGCATCGATACCTGCCACACTTCTTTGACGAAGACTCCATGCAGCCACATCAGGCAGTAGAGGGCAACACTGAGGTCTCAGTTGCTCCAGTGGCAATATCTAATGTTGAGGAAGAGGACAGATTCTATCATTACTCCCTCCCACCCCTGGCTCAGCGGTTCATTGGCAATTCATTCAATTTCCTCGAAACCTCTAAGCCTGCTGTTTCAGCCACAGAGTGCCCAGTTGCCACAGAGACCACTGCTACCACAGCCACTGTCAAGGGAGAGAATCGATGGGCAGCTAGAAGTCTTCCTTCAGTGCTGCCTACATGCCTGCCAACAGTCTTTGACGATGACTTCATGCCATCAGAGCAGATAGTAGAGGATACCTATGAGGTCTCAGTTGCTACAGAGACCACTGCAGGCACAGCTACTGTTGATTTTGGAGTGTACAGATCAGCAGCTAAATGCCCTGTCCCAATGCTGCCTCCAAGTCTGCCACTTGTCTTTGAAGTTGACTACAAACTGCCAGGGGAGGCAGTAGAGGACACCACCAAGTGTCCAGTTATCAGTGAAACAAACAATGATGTGTCCACTCACCTCAAAGAGGACATGGCAGCTGATCAACGCCCTCCTGACCCTGCAGCACTGCCTCCAAGCTCACCATGTATCCGAGACTCTGACCACAAACTGACAGAGGAGACAAAAGAGGATGCCACCGAGTCCTCCGTTACCACAGCGATCACTGCAGGCACATCCATTGTCCAGGGAGAGAACCTGTTGGGTGATAAAAGCCCGGCTCCAATGCTGCCTTCAAAGTTGCCACACATTCTAGACAATGGCCACAAGCAGCCAGAGGAGGCAGTAGAGGACACCACCAAGAGTCAAGTGTCCAGGGAAGCGGCCGTTTCCGTCTCCACTGTCCACACTCTGCCAGGGGAGGCAGTAGAGGACACCAACAAGTGTCCAGTTGCCAGGGAAGCAGCCGTTTCTGTGTCCACTGTCCACACAGAGGAGTGTTTGGCTGATAAAAGTCCTCCTGCACCTGCAACACTGCCTCTAATCCTGACCTGCACCCACAACAATGACCACAAACCGCTATGGAAGACAGTTGAGTGCACTACAAAGTGCTCAGTCGACACAGAGGCAACTGTTGCTATTTACACCTGTGATGATAAAAGTCCTCCAGGTCTGCAATGCATTCACAACAACAATGACCACAAGCAGCCAGAGGAGACAGTTGAGGACACCACATAGTGCTCAGTTAACACAGAGGCAAGTGCAGTTGCATCCACTGTCAAGAGAGAGGAACTGATGAGTGATAAAAGCCCTGTCCTAGCACTTCCTCCAAGCCTGGCATGCATCCATGACAAGGACCACAAGCAGCCAGAGCAGAAAGGGAAGGGCACTAGTGAAGAGGTGGATCGCTGCCCTCATGCTCACCAGCTGGTCCCAGATGCTAACTTAACTCTGGCAACCCCTCTGCTCTGCATGGCCACTAAGACGCCTGTTAGAGTGAGAGCCTCCATATGCAGGTCAGAGGATGAGGAACCCAGGCCCTGGACGCTGAAAAAGGCAAAGGTAGGTGTCCTATTTTACACTTTTACTCTACAGGGTTGGGGGTCTGTTCCATTTCAATTCAAAGCATTGAATTAAGTACTTCCTGAATTGACTGGAATTGAAATTGAATTGACCCCAACCCTGCTAATCTATGCTCATAGTATAAAACATCACCCCTTACTAGGGTTAACATTTGTATAACGTTTGGTGTGGACCCAGGAAGAACATCTATGGCTATTACAAAATCGGTTTGGGATACAAATAAACAAGTTACCTCAATTACTGTCCTCTAAATTGTGTGCCCCATGAGGCCATCAATGTATGTTGATCACTCAAATGTGTATTGAATGTGCCACATTGGAACAATATTACATCTAGAGTCAATGTCTTCCTGTTAGGATTATTGGACAGGCATTGACATTGAGAGTGAAGAGAGGAGCGTCAAGGAGGAGGTGAGCCCAAGGGAGGGTTTGAAGAGTGAGGCGGACCGTGCCCATTCCAAGAGCTCCAATGGGACGGTTTCATCAGAGAGAGCAGAGACCATCCTGGGAAGAGTGGGCTTTCTGGCCATGAACCTCAAGCAGAAAGTCACATTTTTAAAGATGGAGGAAAAAGAGAAAAATAAGGAACTGAATAAGAAGTTGAAAGATGACGAGAAAGAGAGAAAGGTCTCTTGCCTCGAGGTTGTCGGGAGATTTTGTGTTTTCTCTAGCAGGAGATAAGCTGGCTTCTTATATGTTGTTGAGTAAAGCTTAAACCATGTATTTAGATTGTATGTAGGTATTGTAGTCAGGTATTATAGGTAGTTTACTTAGGTAGTTATTGTAGGTTATTGTAGGTAATTATTGTAGGTAAGTATTCTATTCGGTGGACCCCGGCGAAGCACGAGTGCTAGCTAACCCACCACTTGGACCAACAAAGCTAGCTAGCTAGTGGGTAGCTACTGGTAACTTTTAGCAACTGTGGTTAGTTGTTTCCAATGTTATTTCACGCTTAAGAGTACCTGTAATTGAGCCAGCTAGCTACCGACCACTCAGCTGTTCTTCTAACCTCATTATCCGAGGCATTAACGTTAGATGGTTGGTGGCTGCTGTACTTAATTACAGCTACTGATTGCAGCCTTCCACCCAGTTAGCTGGCAAAATATGATTAGACAAATAATAATATTTATTTGAATGATACAGTATGTTACTAAATTGAAATTAAAATGAAATGTTTTTGTAATTATAACATTTTACGAAATGTAAAAAGAAAACTTAAAAAAATAATAATAATAACAAAAGCAAGGTAAAAAGAAAAGGAAACCGATCCAGATTCCTATTACCAGTGTAAAAACAAAGGGGGGAGGTGTCAATGTAAATAGTCCGGGTGGCCATTTGATTAATTGTTCAGCAGTCTTATGAATTGGGGATAGAAGCTGTTAAGGAGCCTTTTGGACCTAGAATTGGCACTCTGGTACCGCTTGCTGTGCTGTAGCAGAGAGAACAGTCTATGACTTGGGTGACTGGAGTCTTTGTCAATTTTTTGGGCCTCCCTCTTACACCTCCAAGTATATAGGTCCTGGATGGCAGGAAGCTTGGCTCCAGTGATGTACTGGGCCGTACGCACTACCCTCTGTAGCGCCTTACGGTCGGATGCCGAGCAGTTGCCATACCAGGCGGTGATGCAACTGGTCAGGAAGCTCTCGATGGTGCAGCTGTAGAACTTTTTGAGGATCTTGGGACCAATGCCAAATCTTTTCAGTCTCCTGAGGTGGAAAAGGCGTTGTCGTGCCCTCTTCACGACTGTCTTGGTGTGTTTGAACCATGATAGTTTGTTGGTGATGTGGACACCAAGGAACTTGAAACTCTCGACCTGCTCCACTACAGCCCCGTCGATGTGAATGGGGCGTGTTCCCAGTCCCTGTCCCTGAAAATCCTCCCCGGAGCATGATGCTGCCACCACCATGCTTCACCGTAGGGATGGTGCCAGGTTTCCTCCAAACGTGATCTCATCCCAGGTAAGAGGGGGAGTGGCAGCAGCAGCAGGTTCTCCCCATGTGAGCTGAGTCCAGTGGACCAGTCCTGTATCCCCCCACCCAGACAGCGACAGTGGTCTAAACCATGGCTAGCTATCCACAATCTGGCTCGACTAAACAAGGTTTACCAAGAGGGAAGGAGGGAGAGGAAGGTAGAGGAAGAGAAAGAGGGAGGAGAGGAAGGAGGAAAGGGAGAAAATGACTGTAAGAAGGACTGTAAGACTGTAAGAAGGAAAGGAGGGAGAAGGCCGAGCAAGAGGAAGAGGAAGAGGTGGAAGATAACAAGGAGAGTTGATCTGTCCATCACTACCATAAGGAGATCTCTTCTGGGGCCTCTTGTTCTCTCCTCTTTCCCACAGAGGAGCACCTTTCGCAGGCAGCCCAGAGCAGACTCTCCGCTGAGAGAAGGCTAGCCCCTGGAGGTTTCACCTTGGATTTATACAGAGAACCCCCCAGTACTCAAACTGCTTTACATTGTAGAGGGTGATCTAATCTCATTGGAGGCGACCCAATGACCCAGAAATGCTCCATGGACAGACTTCCTCCCTGCTCCCCGTCTCGCTGGCAGGGGGCTCGTAGGAACACCCTCCCTTCCTTGACTCCAGCAACACCCCTTCTTCACCTGCCCCCCTTATCATGTTATGAGTCTCACCTACAGGTCCCGCCCCCTGGCCTACCTGTTGCAGGTGTAAGTATGGTGTATCGGACACAGCTGCCCTCCACCTCCTCCCCCTCCTCCCCCTCCTTCCCTCTTTCTCCCACTCCCCCCATCTCTCGCGCTCTCTCCTCCTCCCCCTCTCTTGCCTTTAAAGCAATAGTTTAAACCTACACACTTCCTTAAACCTAAAATAAGTCAAGAAGTAATTTTGTGTGGAAGTCAAACATTTGTTCAGAACGACAAAATCGAGACCTTTACATAGCCCATCTCTCATTGTCTATAGGAGTGATGTACACTGGTCAAATTGCCCAAATGTTAATTTAGACATTCACACATTTTACAGATTTTGACTCTCACTAATGTCATGAAATGTTTGGCAAAGTAGTAAAGAAGGTTGTATTATACTTTTCTTGTGTACTAGATCATATGGTTTGGAAAGTGTTTTTTTTCTCAGACATAAATGAACAATTCCAGGTGAAAGCTAAAGGTCGTAGCTTCCTGGGGGGAGGGACACCACTACATTAATAAAATATTTCCCTCTTGCTAGATTGATGACTAAAGCCCTAGTGAAACAGTGCAAAATGGTTGTCAGCTCAACTGGTTAAATACAAGACCTGTTCATTGTGAAATGTATGTGTTCAAGTCTAATAATTTTGCTCTATATATTTTCTACTCTGTATGTAATTTTATCTGTTTAAGCTGTTTGGATTGTTAATTGATATAACACAGGGCACCATTGAAAAAGAGACACTGGTCTCAATTGGGATTCCCTGTAAAAATAAAGAGGAATATGATAGAGGGAATATGATAGCGAGTATTATGATGGAGTGGAATATGATGGAGAGAAATATAATAGAGAGAATATGATGGAGGGAATATGATAGAGGAATTTGATGGAGGGGAATATGATAGAGAATGAATGGAGGAATGTGTGACGCTCTTGAGCAACAAAGGTTGTCTGTTTGGTTATATCAACTGGAAAGACACGGATAAGAAAATGTTCAAACATAATTTTAAACAATACTTTTCTATAGTCAGCTGATATTGATTTCTTTATTTAATTATTTATTAAACTTAAATGCTAAACATCAATGACACCTACTCTTCAATTACATTTTTTGGGCCTATATAATTACACATCCAGCTAATTTTATCCCTCTATGAGCATGCGTACCGTAAAGATACCGTAAGGATCACTCGACTGCAACAGCTCTCGTTGATTTAATCGATCAATGGCTCAGATCACTTGACCAAGATAAACTTGTGGATGAGCTGCTTCTTGATTTTAGTGCTGCAGTTGACCTTGTTGATCATATGGCTAATAGCTGAGGCCATTGAAGAGAGATGTTTTCTTGAACCCTCATTTCTTTTTTGGAACTTTGTTACTGAGGTGACATAGACTATGGAAGACTTGTTTTACTGTAGTAAGGTAGCCTATGTATTTCATTGATGATGATGATGATGATGATGAAAAATATTGGCATTAGTGGTAGGCTGAGATCGAACAAACAACCTAAGTAAGCCTGGCTGCTATTTATGATATCTAAAACATATAGACTTTTAATTAGGCAAAACACATGTCGTTTGAATGGTCAACCATTTTACATGAGTTACAGCATTTTATTTTAATAAAAAATTAGGTTATATGGATTCATTGTATATATTAGGTATGACTGTGCTGCATAGGTACAAAAAATCTAAAATAAATAAACTAAATTGTGCCAGCATTTGATAACACATGAAAGCTGCTGTGGGTAACCATGGCAATGGGGACTCCATTGTGACATCACAAGATTCCGATTCTGGAAGGTTACCTGTTGCACAGACAAACTGAACAGTGCAAAGAGACTGATTCAACTAACCACTGACAAATTATTAATGTCCTATTTCATTAGTGAGAGAACACACTGCTTACTTCAGAGGTAGGTTGTAATATAACTTATTGTGAATGTGTTTCAGTAGTATAACTTATTTTCAAATTACTTGTGTATGAATGTGACATTTTAAGTAGACCTAACATGACTAGTGAAACTGTTGAAGAGAGATAGTTTGCTTGAGTCCTCTTTTTGTGAGAAAATGCTTCATCCTGACACCTGAGATGTCATGTTACAATTGTAGTGAGCCAGCCTAATGGCTAATGCATTCTATTGATGACAGAAAAAAAACCTCTCTCTGTGTTAATCACCAACATATGTTGTAATCAATTATCTCAATAAATATGTACCAAAAGAGTAGGTTGTGTAAAAAAACATGTACGCCTACCTAATTTGTAGCTGATTCATTTCTAATAAGAATAATATGTTCTTAATTGAATGGACATCCATTTCAAATGGTTGAATTGATAGACCTCTTTAAATTGAGGTGCACTCAGGGGCACTCAAAGAGAAGACTGGCATTTTTACCTCCTTGGTTTTTAAAATAGATGAAACTGTACAAGTTAGGTCCTGCATGGATATAGAGTCATTTTCTACCCAAAACACAGTGTTTTCAATGATATGATGGAAGTGATTAGTGTGGTTTGTGAAAACCAGGCCCAATATAGAGTTGAGCTACATGAGGGGTTGAATAAGGCTCAATAGTAAGGTACAGAAAGACCCTGAAGTTTGCTTTTTAAAGTCTGTGTTGTGCTTTTTCATCTGCCATGGCAACGCCTTGCATCACAATGATGATGTCATGAAGGATATTGTTCACGAAATGATAAGAACAGCCAAAATCGATTCATTTGAACTTGGTCGCTTTTCCAGTAGCCAACTTTTTACTAGTAATTCAGATAGGCCTATTGCCTAAACATATCTGGATCAGGATTCTCACTTGATTAATTGTAAGTAGCTGGGAAGAAAACGTGTGCACATTGTAAAGAGATGCATTATTATTTGGTTAGCAACACCCACTTACTACAACGTTGTGTATTTTCCAGAGTTATTGTTAGCTAAGAGGAAGACATGGAGGGTTCAACGCTGACACAGAGGAGGGGTGAGTGTCGGTTGGAGGAAAGGGCGATCTAGACAGACTACGTGATGGAGCTGGGAGCCAGGTTGGCTCTGGTTTTGCAGAATCAGAAGGATCAGGAGAAGAAGATGAAGAGGATTTGGTTCAAGACGAGGAAAATGCCAAGACTGATTGAGGAGGTAACAAGACCAACTTTGACAAAGTCGACAAGAGTTCTGTTTAACAATATTAATTAAAGCAAATATAAGTTATTGTAAGGGCAAAATGTTCCATATGACATGGAATGTAAGCTAACAATGTTTTGTCCTTATTTCTTTTTGTATTAGGCTACACCATGGCAATGCTTATAACTGTTCTTGTCTAAATGTGTTGTATGTGTCTGTCTGTTTCAGTGAATTTATGTCCTCAGTTCTTATGGTTGTCTGGTCATAAAAAATAAACAACCGTTCTATCATAGACGCTCATATCAGGATTATGTGGTTGTCTCACCTAGCTACCTTAAGTTGAATGCACTAACTAACTATAAGTCGTTCTGGATAAAAGCGTCTGATAAATGGCTAAAATGTCAAATGTTATGCTGGGTGTGGGGCATGTATTTTTACACTTAGCTGGCCCATTGGCTAGGGGACCAAGGGTTGGGACAGACTGGTGCAGAGCATCTTGGAGGACACTATATATATATATATATATATATATATATATATATATATATATATATATATATATATATATATATATATATATATATATATATATATATATATGATGTATAAGTAAGTAGTGCTGACTCATACAGTATGTATGTATGTACTGAATGTGATCACTTTCATCATGTCTGTTTCTTTTCTCACGCAGAATGTGTGAGATGTGAGCAACTGTCCTCTCACTGAGTTCATGGCTCCCTGTATTGACTCCCTCCCACCACTGGCTTTCACCAATCAGAGGCCTATACCTACCATGTTGCATCCCCCCTCTCCATTTGCCATACGCGCTCAGGATGCACAGCGGTTCATTGTATTTTCATACTTTGTCCCTGAAACCTGCCAGTCTGCTGAATGCCCAGTTGCCACAGAGGCCACTGCAGATGTATCTACAGGTATACGAGAGGACCTATGGACAGATATACATCTTTCCTCAATGCTGCATCGATACCTGCCACACTTCTTTGACGAAGACTCCATGCAGCCACATCAGGCAGTAGAGGGCACCACTGAGGTCTCAGTTGCTCCAGTGGCAATATCTAATGTTGAGGAAGAGGACAGATTCTATCATTACTCCCTCCCACCCCTGGCTCAGCGGTTCATTGGTAATTCATTAAATTTCTTCGAAACCTCTAAGCCTGCTGTTTCAGCCACAGAGTGCCCAGTTGCCACAGAGACCACTGCTACCACAGCCACTGTCAAGGGAGAGAATCGATGGGCAGCTAGAAGTCTTCCTTCAGTGCTGCCTACATGCCTGCCAACAGTCTTTGACGATGACTTCATGCCATCAGAGCAGACAGTAGAGGATACCTATGAGGTCTCAGTTGCTACAGAGACCACTGCAGGCACAGCTACTGTTGATTTTGGAGTGTACAGATCAGCAGCTAAATGCCCTGTCCCAATGCTGCCTCCAAGTCTGCCACTTGTCATTGAAGTTGACTACAAACTGCCAGGGGAGGCAGTAGAGGACACCACCAAGTGTCCAGTTATCAGTGAAACAAACAATGATGTGTCCACTCACCTCAAAGAGGACATGGCAGCTGATCAAAGCCCTCCTGACCCTGCAGCACTGCCTCCAAGCTCGCCATGTATCCGAGACTCTGACCACAAACTGACAGAGGAGACAAAAGAGGATGCCACCGAATCCTCCGTTACCACAGCGATCACTGCAGGCACATCCATTGTCCAGGGAGAGAACCTGTTGGGTGATAAAAGCCCGGCTCCAATGCTGCCTTCAAAGTTGCCACACATTCTAGACAATGGCCACAAGCAGCCAGAGGAGGCAGTAGAGGACACCACCAAGAGTTAAGTGTCCAGGGAAGCGGCCGTTTCCGTCTCCACTGTCCACACTCTGCCAGGGGAGGCAGTAGAGGACACCAACAAGTGTCCAGTTGCCAGGGAAGCAGCTGTTTCTGTGTCCACTGTCCACACGGAGGAGTGTTTGGCTGAAAAAAGTCCTCCTGCACCTGCAACACTGCCTCTAATGCTGACCTGCACCCACAACAATGACCACAAACCGCTATGGAAGACAGTTGAGTGCACTACAAAGTGCTCAGTCGACACAGAGGCAACTGTTGCTATTTACACCTGGGATGATAAAAGTCCTCCAGGTCTGCAATGCATTCACAACAACAATGACCACAAGCAGCCAGAGGAGACAGTTGAGGACACCACATAGTGCTCAGTTAACACAGAGGCAAGTGCAGTTGCATCCACTGTCAAGAGAGAGGAACTGATGAGTGATAAAAGCCCTGTCCTAGCACTTCCTCCAAGCCTGGCATGCATCCATGACAAGGACCACAAGCAGCCAGAGCAGAAAGGGAAGGGCACTAGTGAAGAGGTGGATCGCTGCCCTCATGCTCACCAGCTGGTCCCAGATGCTAACTTAACTCTGGCAACCCCTCTGCTCTGCATGGCCACTAAGACGCCTGTTAGAGTGAGAGCCTCCATATGCAGGTCAGAGGATGAGGAACCCAGGCCCTGGACGCTGAAAAAGGCAAAGGTAGGTGTCCTATTTTACACTTCTACTCTACAGGGTTGGGGGTCTGTTCCATTTCAATTCAAAGCATTGAATTAAGTACTTCCTGAATTGACTGGAATTGAAATTGAATTGACCCCAACCCTGCTAATCTATGCTCATAGTATAAAACATCACCCCTTACTAGGGTTAACATTTGTATTACGTTTGGTGTGGACCCAGGAAGAACATCTATGGCTATTACAAAATCGGTTTGGGATACAAATAAACAAGTTACCTCAATTACTGTCCTCTAAATTGTGTGCCCCATGAGGCCATCAATGTATGTTGATCACTCAAATGTGTATTGAATGTGCCACATTGGAACAATATTACATCTAGAGTCAATGTCTTCCTGTTAGGATTATTGGACAGGCATTGACATTGAGAGTGAAGAGAGGAGCGTCAAGGAGGAGGTGAGCCCGAGGGAGGGTTTGAAGAGTGAGGCGGACCGTGCCCATTCCAAGAGCTCCAATGGGACGGTTTCATCAGAGAGAGCAGAGACCATCCTGGGAAGAGTGGGCTTTCTGGCCATGAACCTCAAGCAGAAAGTCACATTTTTAAAGATGGAGGAAAAAGAGAAAAATAAGGAACTGAATAAGAAGTTGAAAGATGACGAGAAAGAGAGAAAGGTCTCTTGCCTCGAGGTTGTCGGGAGAGGTTGTGTTTTCTCTAGCAGGAGATAAGCTGGCTTCTTATATGTTGTTGAGTAAAGCTTAAACCATGTATTTAGATTGTATGTAGGTATTGTAGTCAGGTATTATAGGTAGTTTACTTAGGTAGTTATTGTAGGTTATTGTAGGTAATTATTGTAGGTAAGTATTCTATTCGGTGGACCCCGGCGAAGCACGAGTGCTAGCTAACTCACCACTTGGACCAACAAAGCTAGCTAGCTAGTAACTGCTACTGGTAACTTTTAGCAACTGTGGTTAGTTGTTTCCAATGTTATTTCACGCTTAAGAGTATCTGTAATTGAGCCAGCTAGCTACCGACCATTCAGCTGTTCTTCTAACCTCATTATCCGAGGCATTAACGTTAGATGGTTGGTGGCTGCTGTACTTAATTACAGCTACTGATTGCAGCCTGCCACCCAGTTAGCTGGCAAAATATGATTAGACAAATAATAATATTTATTTGAATGATACAGTATGTTACTAAATTGAAATTAAACTGAAATGTTTTTGTAATTATAACATTTTACGAAATGTAAAAAGAAAAGTTTAAAAAATAATAATAATAACAAAAGCAAGGTAAAAAGAAAAGGAAACCGATCCAGATTCCTACTACCAGTGTAAAAACAAAGGGGGGAGGTGTCAATGTAAATAGTCCGGGTGGCCATTTGATTAATTGTTCAGCAGTCTTATGAATTGGGGATAGAAGCTGTTAAGGGGCCTTTTGGACCTAGACTTGGCACTCTGGTACCGCTTGCTGTGCGGTAGCAGAGAGAACAGTCTATGACTTGGGTGACTGGAGTCTTTGTAAATTTTTTGGGCCTCCCTCTTACACCTCCAAGTATATAGGTCCTGGATGGCAGGAAGCTTGGCTCCAGTGATGTACTGGGCCGTACGCACTACCCTCTGTAGCGCCTTACGGTCGGATGCCGAGCAGTTGCCATACCAGGCGGTGATGCAACTGGTCAGGAAGCTCTCGATGGTGCAGCTGTAGAACTTTTTGAGGATCTTGGGACCAATGCCAAATCTTTTCAGTCTCCTGTGGTGGAAAAGGCGTTGTCGTGCCCTCTTCACGACTGTCTTGGTGTGTTTGAACCATGATAGTTTGTTGGTGATGTGGACACCAAGGAACTTGAAACTCTCGACCTGCTCCACTACAGCCCCGTCGATGTGAATGGGGCGTGTTCCCAGTCCCTGTCCCTGAAAATCCTCCCCGGAGCATGATGCTGCCACCACCATGCTTCACCGTAGGGATGGTGCCAGGTTTCCTCCAAACGTGATCTCATCCCAGGTAAGAGGGGGAGTGGCAGCAGCAGCAGGTTCTCCCCATGTGAGCTGAGTCCAGTGGACCAGTCCTGTATCCCCCCACCCAGACAGCGACAGTGGTCTAAACCATGGCTAGCTATCCACAATCTGGCTCGACTAAACAAGGTTTACCAAGAGGGAAGGAGGGAGAGGAAGGTAGAGGAAGAGAAAGAGGGAGGAGAGGAAGGAGGAAAGGGAGAAAATGACTGTAAGAAGGACTGTAAGAATGTAAGAAGGAAAGGAGGGAGAAGGCCGAGCAAGAGGAAGAGGAAGAGGTGGAAGATAACAAGGAGAGTTGATCTGTCCATCACTACCATAAGGAGATCTCTTCTGGGGCCTCTTGTTCTCTCCTCTTTCCCACAGAGGAGCACCTTTCGCAGGCAGCCCAGAGCAGACTCTCCGCTGAGAGAAGGCTAGCCCCTGGAGGTTTCACCTTGGATTTATACAGAGAACCCCCCAGTACTCAAACTGCTTTACATTGTAGAGGGTGATCTAATCTCATTGGAGGCGACCCAATGACCCAGAAATGCTCCATGGACAGACTTCCTCCCTGCTCCCCGTCTCGCTGGCAGGGGGCTCGTAGGAACACCCTCCCTTCCTTGACTCCAGTAACACCCCTTCTTCACCTGCCCCCCTTATCATGTTATGAGTCTCACCTACAGGTCCCGCCCCCTGGCCTACCTGTTGCAGGTGTAAGTATGGTGTGTCGGACACAGCTGCCCTCCACCTCCTCCCCCTCCTCCCCCTCCTTCCCTCTTTCTCCCACTCCCCCCATCTCTCGCGCTCTCTCCTCCTCCCCCTCTCTTCCCTTTAAAGCAATAGTTTAAACCTACACACTTCCTTAAACCTAAAATAAGTCAAGAAGTAATTTTGTGTGGAAGTCAAACATTTGTTCAGAACGACAAAATCGAGACCTTTACATAGCCCATCTCTCATTGTCTATAGGAGTGATGTACACTGGTCAAATTGCCCAAATGTTAATTTAGACATTCACAAATTTTACAGATTTTGACTCTCACTAATGTCATGAAATGTTTGGCAAAGTAGTAAAGAAGGTTGTATTATACTTTTCTTGTGTACTAGATCATATGGTTTGGAAAGTGTTTTTTTTCTCAGACATAAATGAACAATTCCAGGTGAAAGCTAAAGGTCGTAGCTTCCTGGGGGGAGGGACACCACTACATTAATAAAATATTTCCCTCTTGCTAGATTGATGACTAAAGCCCTAGTGAAACAGTGCAAAATGGTTGTCAGCTCAACTGGTTAAATACAAGACCTGTTCATTGTGAAATGTATGTGTTCAAGTCTAATAATTTTGCTCTATATATTTTCTGCTCTGTATGTAATTTTATCTGTTTAAGCTGTTTGGATTGTTAATTGATATAACACAGGGCACCATTGAAAAAGAGACACTGGTCTCAATTGGGATTCCCTGTAAAAATAAAGAGGAATATGATAGAGGGAATATGATAGCGAGTATTATGATGGAGTGGAATATGATGGAGAGAAATATAATAGAGAGAATATGATAGAGGGAATATGATAGAGGAATTTGATGGAGGGGAATATGATAGAGAATGAATGGAGGAATGTGTGACGCTCTTGAGCAACAAAGGTTGTCTGTTTGGTTATATCAACCTGGAAAGACACGGATAAGAAAATGTTCAAACATAATTTTAAACAATACTTTTCTATAGTCAGCTGATATTGATTTCTTTATTTAATTATTTATTAAACTTAAATGCTAAACATCAATGACACCTACTCTTCAATTACATTTTTTGGGCCTATATAATTACACATCCAGCTAATTTTATCCCTCTATGAGCATGCGTACCGTAAAGATACCGTAAGGATCACTCGACTGCAACAGCTCTCGTTGATTTAATCGATCAATGGCTCAGATCACTTGACCAAGATAAACTTGTGGATGAGCTGCTTCTTGATTTTAGTGCTGCAGTTGACCTTGTTGATCATATGGCTAATAGCTGAGGCCATTGAAGAGAGATGTTTTCTTGAACCCTCATTTCTTTTTTGGAACTTTGTTACTGAGGTGACATAGACTATGGAAGACTTGTTTTACTGTAGTAAGGTAGCCTATGTATTTCATTGATGATGATGATGATGAAAAATATTGGCATTAGTGGTAGGCTGAGATCGAACAAACAACCTAAGTAAGCCTGGCTGCTATTTATGATATCTAAAACATATAGACTTTTAATTAGGCAAAACACATGTCGTTTGAATGGTCAACCATTTTACATGAGTTACAGCATTTTTATTTTAATAAAAAATTAGGTTATATGGATTCATTGTATATATTAGGTATGACTGTGCTGCATAGGTACAAAAAATCTAAAATAAATAAACTAAATTGTGCCAGCATTTGATAACACATGAAAGCTGCTGTGGGTAACCATGGCAATGGGGACTCCATTGTGACATCACAAGATTCCGATTCTGGAAGGTTACCTGTTGCACAGACAAACTGAACAGTGCAAAGAGACTGATTCAACTAACCACTGACAAATTATTAATGTCCTATTTCATTAGTGAGAGAACACACTGCTTACTTCAGAGGTAGGTTGTAATATAACTTATTGTGAATGTGTTTCAGTAGTATAACTTATTTTCAAATTACTTGTGTATGAATGTGACATTTTAAGTAGACCTAACATGACTAGTGAAACTGTTGAAGAGAGATAGTTTGCTTGAGTCCTCTTTTTGTGAGAAAATGCTTCATCCTGACACCTGAGATGTCATGCCACGGTGGATAGCTGTTTCCAATGTTATTCACGCTTAAGAGTACCTGTAATTAAGCCAGCTAGCTTTCTACCATTTCAGCCGTTTTTCTAACTTCATTATCTGAGGCATCAGCGTTAGGTAGTTAGTACCTACTGTACTTAATTACACCTACTGATTGCAGAAGACAAATATCAGCTGGCGTCGGGTAAGTTTGGCTTTGTACATAGCTTGGGCTTTGTCGAGTAAGGCTTAATTGGTATTTAGAACGTAGTTGGTTATTGTAAGTAGGCATCGCGGGCTGTTGTGGATAGTTATTGTAGGTTAGCATTATATTCGGCTATGCCGGGGATTAGCACGAAGCTAGCCAGCTAGCTAGCCGTGTCTCATAAAAAGTCAACACAGTAGCCAATCACGACTAGCTAACTGTACCGCAGCAGCTAAATACAATATATTTGTACTAGCTAGCCAACGTTTAATTATTGCTGCGTTATGATAGGAACTAGACACAGACACGAATTATCTGTTTAGCGTGTTAAAACACTATCGGTCGTTTGTTGTTACCAAGTATTGGTGCTAAACTGTGTGTTATTGGATGCTAGCATGCTTGTTGGCTAAAGCGTCATAGCTAGGCACCGTGGGCTGTTGTGGGTGGCTATTGTAGGTAGCACGTAGCTAGCTAGCCGTTTTCCAAACAAAGTCAACACAGTAGCCATTGCTAGTTAGCCAACATGACCAGCCAACTGTACTGTAGCTGCTAAATACAATATATTTGTGCTAGCTAGCCAACGTAATTCGTTAACACACAAATTATCTGTTTAGTGTGTTAGCTCACTACTGTTAGTTTGTTGTAACCAAGTATTGGTGCTAAACTGTGTGTTATTGGATGCTAGCATGCTGGTCAGCCATGGTGCCATTTGTGCTAAACTGTGTGTTATTGGATGCTAGCATGCTAGTCAGCAATGGTGCCATTGGTGCTAAACTGTGTGTTATTGGATGCTAGCATGCTAGTCAGCCATGGTGTCATATTTAGCTAGCTGAACAAAGCAAGTTGAGTCTATTCCTTGAAACATTGAACTGCTGTAGTTCACAACAATTCTAATTTCTAAAAGTGGAAGTTGGGAGAGTTTTTATCTGGATGGTTCAGTGAAACAATTATAGTTTCTGAGGTGTAAGTTTTGGCGAGGGAGGCCCTACTCACTCCTTTTCCTGATGTTTAATTCATTTCATTCCGATCTCCTCTGCATTATTGTAGCCATTTGCTACAGCCTGTCAACTATGCCTCTGCCTATCCCTGTTCTCTCCTCTCCGCACAGGCCACACAAACGCCTCACACCGCGTGGCTGCTGCCACTCTAACCTGGTGGTCCCTGCACGCACCCCACACCTGGAGTTCCAGGTCTCAGGCAGCCTCTGGAACTGCCGTTCTGCTGCCAACAAAGCTGACTTCATCCCAGCCTATGCTAACCTCCATTCCCTCGACTTCCTGGCGCTGACGGAAACATGGATTACCACTGAAAACACTGCTACTCCTACTGCTCTCTCCTCGTCTGACCATGTGTTCTCGCATACCCCGAGAGCATCTGGTCAGAGGGGTGGTGGCACAGGAATCCTCATCTCTCCCAAGTGGACATTCTCAATTTTTCCCCTAACCCATCTGTCTATCTCCTCATTTGAATTCCATGCTGTCACAGTCACTAGCCCATCTAAGCTTAATATCCTTGTCATCTATCGCCCTCCAGGTTCCCTTGGAGAGTTCATCAATGAGCTTGACGCCTTGATAAGCTCCTTTCCTGAGGATGGCTCACCCCTCACAGTTTTGGGGGATTTCAACCTCCCTACGTCTACATTTGACTCATTTCTCTCTGCCTCCTTCTTTCCACTCCTCTCCTCTTTTGACCTCACCCTCTCACCGTCCCTCCCTACTCACAAGGCAGGCAATACGCTTGACCTCATCTTTACTAGATGCTGCTCTTCTACTAATCTCACTGCAACTCCCCTCCATGTCTCCGACCACTACTTTGTGTCCTTTTCTCTCTCGCTCTCCTCCAACACTACTCACTCTGCCCCTACACAACCTTCGCTCTCTCTCTCCCACTACTCTCTCCTCTTCCATCCTATCATCACTTCCCTCTGCTCAATCCTTCTCCCTCCAATCTCCTGATTCTGCCTCCTCAACCCTCCTCTCCTCCCTTTCTGCATCCTTTGACTCTCTGTGTCCCCTATCCTCCCGGCCGGCTCGGTCCTCCCCTCCAGCTCCGTGGCTTGATGACTCATTGCGAGCTCACAGAACAGAGCTCCGGGCAGCGGAGCGGAAATGGAAGAAAACGAAACTCCCTGCCGACCTGGCATCTTTTCACTCCCTCCTCTCTACATTTTCTTAATCTGTTTCTGCTGCTAAGGCACTTTCTACCACTCTAAATTCCAAGCATCTGCCTCTAACCCTAGGAAGCTCTTTGCCACATTCTCCTCCCTGCTGAATCCCCCCCCCCCCCCCTCCCCCCCTCCTCTCTCTCGGTGGATGACTTCGTCAACCACTTTGAAAAGAAGGTTGACGACATCCGATCCTCGTTTGTTAAGTCTAATGACACTGCTGGTCCTACTCACACTGCCCTACCCTATGCTTTGACTTCTTTCTCCCCTCTCTCTCCAGATAAAATCCTGCGACTTGTGACTGCAGGCCGCCCAACAACCTGCCCGCTTGACCCCATCCCCTCCTCTCTTCTCCAGACCATCTCCGGTGACCTTCTCCCCTACCTCACCTCGCTGATCAACTCATCCTTGACCGCTGGCTATGTCCCTTCCGTCTTCAAGAGAGCGAGAGTTGCACCCCTTCTCAAAAAACCAACACTCGATCCCACTGACGTCAACAACTACAGACCAGTATCCCTTCTTTCTTTTCTTTCCAAAACTATTGAGCGTGCCGTCTTTAGCCAACTCTCTTGCTATCTCTCTCAGAATGACCTTCTTGATCCAAACCAGTCAGGTTTCAGGACTGGTCATTCAACTGAGACTGCTCTTCTCTGTGTCACGGAGGCTCTCCGCACTGCTAAAGCTAACTCTCTCTCCTCTGCTCTTGTCCTTCTAGACCTGTCTGCTGCCTTTGATACTGTGAACCATCAGATCCTCCTCTCCACCCTCTCCGAGCTGGGCATCTCCGGCGCGGCTCACTCCTGGATTGCGTCCTACCTGACCGGTCGCTCCTACCAAGTGGCGTGGCGAGAAGCTGTCTCCGCACCACGTGCTCTCACCACTGGTGTCCCCCAGGGCTCAGTTCTAGGCCCTCTCCTATTCTCCCTATACACCAAGTCACTTGGCTCTGTCATATCCTCACATGGCCTCTCCTATCATTGCTACGCTGACGATACACAACTAATCTTCTCCTTTCCCCCTTCTGATAACCAGGTGGCGAATCGCATCTCTGCATGTCTGGCAGACATATCAGTATGGATGTCGGATCACCACCTCAAGCTGAACCCTGGCAAGACGGAGCTGCTCTTCCTCCCGGGGAAGGACTGCCCGTTCCATGACCTCGCCATCACGATTGAGAACTCCGTTGTGTCCTCCTCCCAGAGTGCGAAGAGCCTTGGCGTGACCCTGGACAACACCCTGTCGTTCTCCGCTAACATCAAGGCGGTGACCCGATCCTGCAGATCCACGCTCTACAACATTCGGAGAGTACGACCCTGCCTTACACAGGAAGCGGCACAGGTCCTAATCCAGGCACTTGTCATCTCCCGTCTGGATTACTGCAACTCGCTGTTGGCTGGGCTCCCTGCCTGTGCCATTAAACCCCTACAACTCATCCAGAATGCCGCCGCCCGTCTGGTGTTCAACCTTCCCAAGTTCTCTCACGTCACCCCCCTCCTCCGCACACTCCACTGGCTTCCAGTTGAAGCTCGCATCCGTTACAAGACCATGGTGCTTGCTTATGGAGCAGTGAGGGGAACGGCACCGCCGTACCTTCAGGCTCTGATCAGTCCCTACACCCAAACGAGGGCATTGCGTTCATCCACCTCTGGCCTGCTGGCTCCCCTTCCTCTGCGGAAGCATAGCTCCCGCTCAGCCCAGTCAAAACTGTTCGCTGCTCTGGCACCCCAATGGTGGAACAAGCTCCCTCACGACGCCAGGACAGCGGAGTCACTCACCACCTTCCGGAGACATTTGAAACCCCACCTCTTTAAGGAATACCTGGGATAGGATAATGTAATCCTTCTACCCCCCGTACCCCAACCCACCCCCCCCCCCCCAAAAAATAAAAAAAATAAAAAATAAAAATAAAAATAATAATAATTGTAAAGTGGTTATCCCACTAGCTATAGGGTGAATGCACCAATTTGTAAGTCACTCTGGATAAGAGCGTCTGCTAAATGGGGTAAATGTGCCCTTGAGCAAGGCACTTAACCCTAATTGCTCCTGTAAGTCGCTCTGGATAAGAGCGTCCGCTAAATGACTAAAATGTAAAATGTAAATGTAATGTTACAATTGTAGTGAGCCAGCCTAATGGCTAATGCATTCTATTGATGACAGAAAAAAAACCTCTCTCTGTGTTAATCACCAACATATGTTGTAATCAATTATCTCAATAAATATGTACCAAAAGAGTAGGTTGTGTAAAAAAACAAGTACGCCTACCTAATTTGTAGCTGATTCATTTCTAATAAGAATAATATGTTCTTAATTGAATGGACATCCATTTCAAATGGTTGAATTGATAGACCTCTTTAAATTGAGGTGCACTCAAGGGCACTCAAAGAGAAGACTGGCATTTTTACCTCCTTGGTTTTTAAAATAGATGAAACTGTACAAGTTAGGTCCTGCATGGATATAGAGTCATTTTCTACCCAAAACACAGTGTTTTCAATGATATGATGGAAGTGATTAGTGTGGTTTGTGAGAACCAGGCCCAATATGGAGTAGAGCTACATGAGGGGTTGAATAAGGCTCAATAGTAAGGTACAGAAAGACCCTGAAGTTTGCTTTTTAAAGTCTGTGTTGTGCTTTTTCATCTGCCATGGCAACGCCTTGCATCACAATGATGATGTCATGAAGGATATTGTTCACGAAATGATAAGAACAGCCAAAATCGATTCATTTGAACTTGGTCGCTTTTCCAGTAGCCAACTTTTTACTAGTAATTCAGATAGGCCTATTGCCTAAACATATCTGGATCAGGATTCTCACTTGCTTAATTGTAAGTAGCTGGGAAGAAAACGTGTGCACATTGTAAAGAGATGCATTATTATTTGGTTAGCAACACCCACTTACTACAACGTTGTGTATTTTCCAGAGTTATTGTTAGCTAAGAGGAAGACATGGAGGGTTCAACGCTGACACAGAGGAGGGGTGAGTGTCGGTTGGAGGAAAGGGCGATCTAGACAGAGTACGTGATGGAGCTGGGAGCCAGGTTGGCTCTGGTTTTGCAGATCCAGAAGGATCAGGAGAAGAAGATGAAGAGGATTTGGTTCAAGTCGAGGAAAATGCCAAGACTGATTGAGGAGGTAACAAGACCAACTTTGACAAAGTCGACAAGAGTTCTGTTTAACAATATTAATTAAAGCAAATATAAGTTATTGTAAGGGCAAAATGTTCCATATGCCATGGAATGTAAGCTAACAATGTTTTGTCCTTATTTCTTTTTGTATTAGGCTACACCATGGCAATGCTTATAACTGTTCTTGTCTAAATGTGTTGTATCGTGTCTGTCTGTTTCAGTGAATTTATGTCCTCAGTTCTTATGGTTGTCTGGTCATAAAAAATAAACAACCGTTCTATCATAGACGCTCATATCAGGATTATGTGGTTGTCTCACCTAGCTACCTTAAGTTGAATGCACTAACTAACTATAAGTCGTTCTGGATAAAAGCGTCTGATAAATGGCTAAAATGTCAAATGTTATGCTGGGTGTGGGGCATGTATTTTTACACTTAGCTGGCCCATTGGCTAGGGGACCAAGGGTTGGGACAGACTGGTGCAGAGCATCTTAGAGGACACTATATATATATATATATATATATATATATATATATATATATATATATATATATATATATATATGTGATGTATAAGTAAGTAGTGCTGACTCATACAGTATGTATGTATGTACTGAATGTGATCACTTTCATCATGTCTGTTTCTTTTCTCACGCAGAATGTGTGAGATGTGAGCAACTGTCCTCTCACTGAGTTCATGGCTCCCTGTATTGACTCCCTCCCACCACTGGCTTTCACCAATCAGAGGCCTATACCTACCATGTTGCATCCCCCCTCTCCATTTGCCATACGCGCTCAGGATGCACAGCGGTTCATTGTATTTTCATACTTTGTCCCTGAAACCTGCCAGTCTGCTGAATGCCCAGTTGCCACAGAGGCCACTGCAGATGTATCTACAGGTATACGAGAGGACCTATGGACAGATATACATCTTTCCTCAATGCTGCATCGATACCTGCCACACTTCTTTGACGAAGACTCCATGCAGCCACATCAGGCAGTAGAGGGCACCACTGAGGTCTCAGTTGCTCCAGTGGCAATATCTAATGTTGAGGAAGAGGACAGATTCTATCATTACTCCCTCCCACCCCTGGCTCAGCGGTTCATTGGCAATTCATTCAATTTCCTCGAAACCTATAAGCCTGCTGTTTCAGCCACAGAGTGCCCAGTTGCCACAGAGACCACTGCTACCACAGCCACTGTCAAGGGAGAGAATCGATGGGCAGCTAGAAGTTTTTTTTTTTTTTTTTTTTTTTTTTTCACCTTTATTTAACCAGGTAAGCCAGTTGAGAACAGGTTCTCATTTACAACTGCGACCTGGCCAAGATAAAGCAAAGTAGTGCAATAAAAACAACACAGAGTTACATATGGGGTAAAAAAAACAAAGTCAGAAATACAACAGAAAATATATATACAGTGTGTGCAAATGTAGCAAGTTATGGAGGTAAGGCAATAAATAGGCTATAGTGCAGAATAATTACAATAGTATTAACACTGGAATGCTAGATGTGCAAGAGATGATGTGCAAATAGAGATACTGGGGTGCAAAAGAGCAAAATAAATAACAATATAGGGATGAGGTAGTTGGGTGGGCTAATTTCAGATGGGCTGTGTACAGGTGCAGTGATCGGTAAGGTGCTCTGACAACTGATGCTTAAAGTTATTGAGGGAGATAAGAGTCTCCAGCTTCAGAGATTTTTGCAATTCGTTCCAGTCATTGGCAGCAGAGAACTGGAAGGAATGGCGGCCAAAGGAGGTGTTGGCTTTGGGAATGACCAGTGAGATATACCTGCTGGAGCGCAGACTACGGGTTGGTGCTGCTATGGTGACCAATGAGCTAAGATAAGGCGGGGATTTGCCTAGCAGTGATTTATAGATGGCCTGGAGCCAGTGGGTTTGACGACGAACATGTAGTGAGGACCAGCCAACAAGAGCGTACAGGTCACAGTGGTGGGTAGTGTATGGGGCTTTGGAGACAAAACGGATGGCACTGTGATAGACTACATCCAATTTGCTGAGTAGAGTGTTGGAGGCTATTTTGTAAATGACATCGCCGAAGTCAAGGATCGGTAGGATAGTCAGTTTTACGAGGGCATGTTTGGCAGCATGAGTGAAGGAGGCTTTGTTGCGAAATAGGAAGCCAATTCTAGATTTAACTTTGGATTGGAGATTCTTTATGTGAGTCTGGAAGTTGAGTTTACAGTCTAACCAGACACCTAGATATTTGTAGTTGTCCACATACTCTAGGTCAGACCCGTCGAGAGTGGTGATTCTAGTCGGGTGGGCGGGTGCTAGCAGCGTTCGATTGAAAAGCATGCATTTAGTTTTACTAGTGTTTAAGAGCAGTTGAAGGCTACTGAAGGATTGTTGTATGGCATTGAAGCTCGTTTGGAGGTTTGTTAACACAGTGTCCAATGAAGGGCCAGATGTATACAAAATGGTGTCGTCTGCGTAGAGGTGGATCTGAGAGTCACCAGCAGCAAGAGCGACATCATTGATATACACGGAGAAAAGTGTCGGCCCAAGAATTGAACCCTGTGGCACCCCCATAGAGACTGCCATAGGTCCAGACAACAGGCCCTCCGATTTGACACACTGAACTCTATCTGAGAAGTAGTTGGTGAACCAGGCGAGGCAGTCATTTGAGAAACCAAGGCTATTTAGTCTGCCAATAAGAATGCGGTGGTTGACAGAGTCGAAAGCCTTGGCCAGGTCGATGAAGACGGCTGCACAGTACTGTCTATTATCAATCGTGGTTATAATATCGTTTAGGACCTTGAGCGTGGCTGAAGTGCACCCGTGACCAGCGCGGAAACCGGATTGCATAGCGGAGAAGGTACGGTGGTATTCGAAATGGTCGATGATCTGTTTGTTAACTTGGCTTTCGAATACTTTCGAAAGGCAGGGCAGGATGGATATAGGTCTGTAGCAGTTTGGATCTAGAGTGTCACCCCCTTTGAAGAGGGGGATGACCGCGGCAGCTTTCCAATCTCTGGGGATCTCAGACGTTATGAAAGAGAGGTTGAACAGACTAGTAATAGGGGTTGCGACAATTTCGGCGGCTAGTTTTAGAAAGAAAGGGTCCAGATTGTCTAGCCCAGCTGATTTGTAGGGGTCCAGATTTTGCAGCGCTTTCAAAACATCAGCTGTCTGAATTTGTGTGAAGGAGAAGCGGGGGGGGCATGGGCAAGTTGCAGCAGAGGGTGCAGAGTTGGTGGCCGGGTTAGTGGTAGCCAGATGGAAAGCATGGCCAGCTGTAGCAAAATGCTTGTTGAAATTCTCGATTATTGTAGATTTATCGGTGGTGATAGTGTTTCCTAGCCTCAGTGCAGTGGGCAGCTGGGAGGAAGTGCTCTTATTCTCCATGGACTTTACAGTGTCCCAAAACATTTTGGAGTTAGTGCTACAGGATGCAAATTTCTGTTTGAAAAAGTTAGCCTTTGCTTTCCTGACTGCTTGTGTATATTGGTTCCTAACTTCCCTGAAAAGTTGCATATCGCGGGGGCTATTTGATGCTAATGCTGTACGCCAAAGGATGTTTTTGTGCTGGTCAAGGGCAGTCAAGTCTGAGGAGAACCAGGGGCTATATCGGTTCTTAGTTCTGTATTTTTTGAATGGGGCATGTTTATTTAACCCTCCCGTTGTCCTAGGGTCAAAATGACCCGCCACTGTGTTGAACCAACTTTATTTAATTTGTATATTTTTGGGATAATTTGTGAGGAGGCAGTGAGACTTTAAAGAAAGTACCACTGCCTCCTTCTCACAAATGATCCAAAAAATATAAAAATTAAATAAAGATGGTTCAACACAGTGGCGGGTCATTTTGACCCTAGGACAACGGGAGGGTTAAGATTGAGAGGAAATTACTTTTAAGGAACAACCAGGCATCCTCTACTGACGGAATGAGATCTATATCCATCCAGGATACCTGGGCCAGGTCAATTAGGAAGGCCTCCTCGCTAAAGTGTTTTAGGGAGCGTTTGACAGTGATGAGGGGTGGTCGTTTGACCGCGGACCCGTTACGGACGCAGGCAATAAGGCAGTGATCGCTGAGATCCTGGTTGAAGACAGCTGAGGTGTATTTAGAGGGTATGTTAGTCAGGATGATATCTATGAGGGTACCCATGTTTAAGGATTTAGGGTTGTACCTGGTAGGTTCGTTGATAATTTGCGTGAGGTTGAGGGCATCTAGCTTGGATTGTAGGATGGCTGGGGTATTAAGCATATCCCAATTTAGGTCACCAAGCAGTACAAACTCAGAGGATAAATGGGGGGCAATCAATTCACATATGGTGTCCAGGGCACAGCTGGGGGCTGAGGGGGGTCTGTAGCAAGCGGCAACAGTGAGAGACTTATTTCTGGAAAGGTGGATTTTTAGAAGTAGAAGCTCAAACTGTTTGGGCACAGACCTGGATAGTATGATAGAGCTCTGCAGGCTATCTCTACAGTAGATTGCAACTCCACCCCCTTTGGCAGTTCTATCTAGACGGAAAATGTTATAGTTGGGGATGGAAATTTCTGAATTTTTGGTGGCCTACCTGAGCCAGGATTCAGACACTGCTAGAACATCAGGGTTGGCAGAGTGTGCTAACGCAGTGAATAACTCAAACTTAGGAAGTAGACTTCTGATATTTATGTGCAAGAAACCAAGACTTTTGCGATTACAGAAGTCATCAAATGAAAGCTCCTGGGGAGTAGGAGTGATACTGGGGGCTACAGGGCCTGGGTTAGCCTCTACATCACCAGAGGAACAGAGGAGGACTAGAATAAGGATACGGCTAAAGGCTTTAAGAACTGGTCTTCTAGTGCGTTGGGTACATAGAATAAAGGGGGCAGATTTCCGGGTGTTATAGAAAAGATTCAGGGCATTATGTACAGACAAGGATATGGAAGGATATGAGTAAAGTGGAGGTAAACCTAAGCGTTGGGTAACAATGAAAGAGATAGTATCTCTAGAGGCATCAATTGAGTCGGTCTCTGAGTGTATGGGTGGAGGAACAAAGGAGCTAACTAAGGCAGATTTAGCTAGGCTGGGGGGTCTACAGAGATATAGTACAATTAGAAATAACCGAAACAACAATAAACTAACCATGTTTGGGCTGAGGCTAAACATAAGCAGGATGTAGTACCTAAAAAAGGAACAGTCCAGCAGATATCAGCTGTATAGCTGAGTTATCATAAGGTCCGGTGGTGAAGCGCTAGTGAGTAAGAGGCCACGGCTAGCGTGTGCTACGTCCGTTTTGTTGTAGCCAGCTGGTAGCGATGAATCCGGAGTTAAAGATCCAGTGATTCATTAATTCCGGCGGAAAAACTGATATGTTCTGGGTCGATAACGCGCTGTGCAGACTGGCCGAATATCCGGTGATGAATGTCCAGTGATTAAAAATTAAACCCGCGGAAAAAAATCCAATATTCTAGGTGAAGCACCGCTAGCTGTGGCTAATAGCAAGTAGCTAGTTCAGTAGCTAGGTCAGTTTAGTGAGTAAGAGGCCACGGATAACGTGTGCTAACGGGCCAGGGCTAGCAGATGGATGGAATCTTCGTGGTTAACGTCGTAACCACATCAGACGATTTCGTCGGCAGACCAGTCGTGTAGGATCGGCGGGGCTCCGTGTCAACACTGGGTGGTCCCGTCCGGTTGATAGCGAGGTAGATAGCCGGGAGATGGGCCTAGCTCGGGATGATTAGCCAGACCACAGCGTCCGTTTTGTTGTAGCCAGCTGGTAGCGACGAATCCGGAGTTAAAGGTCCGGTGAATCAGTGATTCCGGCGGAAAAACTGATATGTTCTGGGTCGATAACGCGCTGTGCAGACTGGCCGAATATCCGGTGATTAATGTCCAGCGATTAAAATTAATCCATCGGAAAAAAAATCCAATGATCTGGGAGAAACACCGCTAGCTGTGGCTAATAGCAAGTAGCTAGTTAGCTGGCTAGCTAGTTTCAACTGTAGATTCTAGATAAAAAGGTAAGTCAATAATAGAATCCGTTCCACATTGAGTGAGGCGGGTTGCAGGAAAGTATATTTTGTAGAAGGATGAAAAGTCTGATAGGGAAATATGTACGAAAAATACAAAAAAACAGGGTATTTACAGGCTATTTACAGACAAACGACAGAAACAGGACTGCACTACCTCGCCATCTTGGAAACACCTTCCTTCAGTGCTGCCTACATGCCTGCCAACAGTCTTTGACGATGACTTCATGCCATCAGAGCAGACAGTAGAGGATACCTATGAGGTCTCAGTTGCTACAGAGACCACTGCAGGCACAGCTACTGTTGATTTTGGAGTGTACAGATCAGCAGCTAAATGCCCTGTCCCAATGCTGCCTCCAAGTCTGCCACTTGTCTTTGAAGTTGACTACAAACTGCCAGGGGAGGCAGTAGAGGATACCACCAAGTGTCCAGTTATCAGTGAAACAAACAATGATGTGTCCACTCACCTCAAAGAGGACATGGCAGCTGATCAACGCCCTCCTGACCCTGCAGCACTGCCTCCAAGCTCGCCATGTATCCGAGACTCTGACCACAAACTGACAGAGGAGACAAAAGAGGATGCCACCGAGTCCTCCGTTACCACAGCGATCACTGCAGGCACATCCATTGTCCAGGGAGAGAACCTGTTGGGTGATAAAAGCCCGGCTCCAATGCTGCCTTCAAAGTTGCCACACATTCTAGACAATGGCCACAAGCAGCCAGAGGAGGCAGTAGAGGACACCACCAAGAGTCAAGTGTCCAGGGAAGCGGCCATTTCCGTCTCCACTGTCCACACTCTGCCAGGGGAGGCAGTAGAGGACACCAACAAGTGTCCAGTTGCCAGGGAAGCAGCCGTTTCTGTGTCCACTGTCCACACGGAGGAGTGTTTGGCTGAAAAAAGTCCTCCTGCACCTGCAACACTGCCTCTAATCCTGACCTGCACCCACAACAATGACCACAAACCGCTATGGAAGACAGTTGAGTGCACTACAAAGTGCTCAGTCGACTCAGAGGCAACTGTTGCTATTTACACCTGGGATGATAAAAGTCCTCCAGGTCTGCAATGCATTCACAACAACAATGACCACAAGCAGCCAGAGGAGACAGTTGAGGACACCACATAGTGCTCAGTTAACACAGAGGCAAGTGCAGTTGCATCCACTGTCAAGAGAGAGGAACTGATGAGTGATAAAAGCCCTGTCCTAGCACTTCCTCCAAGCCTGGCATGCATCCATGACAAGGACCACAAGCAGCCAGAGCAGAAAGGGAAGGGCACTAGTGAAGAGGTGGATCGCTGCCCTCATGCTCACCAGCTGGTCCCAGATGCTAACTTAACTCTGGCAACCCCTCTGCTCTGCATGGCCACTAAGACGCCTGTTAGAGTGAGAGCCTCCATATGCAGGTCAGAGGATGAGGAACCCAGGCCCTGGACGCTGAAAAAGGCAAAGGTAGGTGTCTTATTTTACACTTCTACTCTACAGGGTTGGGGGTCTGTTCCATTTCAATTCAAAGCATTGAATTAAGTACTTCCTGAATTGACTGGAATTGAAATTGAATTGACCCCAACCCTGCTAATCTATGCTCATAGTATAAAACATCACCCCTTACTAGGGTTAACATTTGTATTACGTTTGGTGTGGACCCAGGAAGAACATCTATGGCTATTACAAAATCGGTTTGGGATACAAATAAACAAGTTACCTCAATTACTGTCCTCTAAATTGTGTGCCCCATGAGGCCATCAATGTATGTTGATCACTCAAATGTGTATTGAATGTGCCACATTGGAACAATATTACATCTAGAGTCAATGTCTTCCTGTTAGGATTATTGGACAGGCATTGACATTGAGAGTGAAGAGAGGAGCGTCAAGGAGGAGGTGAGCCCGAGGGAGGGTTTGAAGAGTGAGGCGGACCGTGCCCATTCCAAGAGCTCCAATGGGACGGTTTCATCAGAGAGAGCAGAGACCATCCTGGGAAGAGTGGGCTTTCTGGCCATGAACCTCAAGCAGAAAGTCACATTTTTAAAGATGGAGGAAAAAGAGAAAAATAAGGAACTGAATAAGAAGTTGAAAGATGACGAGAAAGAGAGAAAGGTCTCTTGCCTCGAGGTTGTCGGGAGAGGTTGTGTTTTCTCTAGCAGGAGATAAGCTGGCTTCTTATATGTTGTTGAGTAAAGCTTAAACCATGTATTTAGATTGTATGTAGGTATTGTAGTCAGGTATTATAGGCAGTGGCGGTTTTACACGGAGGCCGGGGGAAATGTCCCTGGAAATGTCCCTGGCCACCCCTGTGGCCCCCCCGTGCTGACCAAATAAAAAATTATGAATTTATAACTATTTTACACGCGAGCGCCAAAAGCGGAACTAATGCATCGCTCTACACGGCAACGTTCTACACGGGTAAATTAGAGTGGCGCACCCAAAAACTGTATCCTGCCATCTGCCTGCCTGCCACGTGTGGTGCTGCTTCGGTGAATGAGAGCTCAGCAACTACTATTTGTGAGAGGAGCTACGATTTGCAGGAGTCGAAGGTAAGCAAAACGATTTAATATCATAAGTGACTTGTTGTTCTTGCACATAGCCTACATGTTCCTTTTGTTCCTCACACATAAATCAAATCAAGTTTTTAAATGTCTGGTCTCGATTTGTTTAGAAATGTAATCATATTTAAGCAAACTCATCGAAGCAGAAGCAAATATCCAAATGTTAGTAGGCTATCCTTGCTAGGTCTACACAATGTTGTGATGTTAACCACGTAACTTCATCCGTCTTGGCTGTTGCATCGCGATAACAAATACATTTTTAGTAAAGTAATCAACAGGTTATCTGCCAGTGTTAAGTAGGGAGGGATGGTTAGGTAACAAAATGTAATGCATGCCCCTACATTTTTTCTTCTTCTAATAGTTATCATGAAACGAGGAAGGGACATAAAGTCATTTTTTGCCCCAGCAAACAAAAAAGTGAGAGAAACAAATCGAGGTTTTGAGAACGTTGAGGAAGAGGGAGAGCCAGCATGTGATGAAAGTGAGGGGTCTGACAAAGAGAGGGAAATTCCAGAGGGTGAGGAGGATGAAGAAGAGGGTGAGGAGAATGAAGAAGAGGGTGAGGAGAATGAAGAAGAGGGTGAGAAGCATGAAGAAGAAAGCATACAGGGACAGAGAGATGAACAGCCAGAGGGACAGCAAGTGGATCCATGTGGATCAAGTACTGCACCATCAGGTTTGTGATGAGGAAGGTTCTTACTATTTGCAAAGCAATGCAATTACAATGTAATGGTAGGCCTGCTGGGTGTCCTTAAAATGCTGCTTTCTGCTGTTAATTCTTTTTTGTGTCAATATGGCTCTGTTTTTTTAAAAAGTAAATACTTTGCCTACATTTTGAAATACATGCAGATATACAGTAAATAAATGTTGTAGTTGTGCCCTATGTTTACTGTCCATCTTCTTCAGATATCAGCAAGTCTAAGTATGACGTACCAGTACAGCCGAACTTGAAGATATTCCCAACCACACTGATGGGGGACAGAAGACAAAGCTTCAGACCAAACTGGTACACTACTCATCCATGGCTTGAGTATTCTGTAATGACGGACTCTACATGTTGCTATGCATGTAGACATTTTAGCACACCAAATGCCCCAGACACCGTTTTTGTTTCAACACCTGGTTTTACAAACTGGAAAAAGGCAACTATGAGAAATGCAGGGTTTTCACTACATGCAAAGTCTGAACGACACAAGTGTGCAATGATCGCATGGAGGGATTATCAAAGAGCTGTTAGAACTGACGCAACACTAACAGATCTCCTTGACAAAGAACACACTAAACAAGTACAAGAAAATCAGGCATACATTAAAACAGTTGGGGAAGTGCTGTTGCTTACAGCTACACAAAACATAGCACAAAGAGGACATGATGAATCTGAAGGGTCCACTAACAAAGGAAACTTTAGGGAAATTCTTAACACAGTTGCTAACCACGACCAACTTGTTAAGAGAAGAATAACTTCCATTCACAATGCAAAGTACACAAGCAAGATCATCCAGAATGAGGTTTTGGGTTGTTTGGCAGAAATGGTTCGGTCTGAAATCATAGAAGAAGTGAAGAAAAGTGAGGTTTTTAGCGTCATGGCAGATGAAACAAAGGATATTTCAAAAAAAGAACAGATGTCCTTCACACTCAGGTACTATTACAATGGGGCCATTAAGGAGAGTTTTCTCCATTTTGAATCTGCAGAGAGGTTAGATGCAGCAGGGCTTACTGGAAAAATAGTACACTTACTGGAACGTTATGGCCTGGACTACAAAAATAACCTCGTAGGCCAAGCGTACGATGGCGCTGCCGTTATGAGCGGCAAGCATTCAGGGGTTCAGGCAAGGATCAAAGAACAGGCTAAATTTGCCTTCTACGTCCATTGTAGTGCTCATTGTCTGAATTTAGTGTTAGTTGATGTAGTCAAAAGTGTCCCAGAAATGGAGGAGTTTTTTTCTTTGTTACAGAGTCTTTATATGTTTACTTCTTCCTCATATGTGCACCCAAAATGGCTGTCTCTCCAAAGAGAAATGTATGGCAGAACCAGAGAGCTGCAACGTTTAAGCGACACACGTTGGTCATGCCGATTTCTAGCCCTACGTAATATCATGGACACTCTACCTGCCCTTAAACGACTACTGCAAGAGATTGCTCAAGAACGTCATGGTGAAAGAACTGTTGAGGCCCGAGGTCTTCTTGCTCAAATTGACCTAGAATTTGTTGTGCATCTTGTTACTCTGCGTAAGTTGTTTGGGGAGACAAAGCTATTGTCTGACATGTTACAGTCACAAACTGTTGATCTGTCAAGTGCTGTTGACTTAGTAAATGCTTTAGTCCTGACATTGAAAGACCACAGGCAGGAGTCTTTCTTTGAGTTGTGGGATGAAGCATTGAATATTTGTGAGCAGTGTGATTCTGCAACAAGGTCAGTGGCGAAACGTCAGAAAATGCTGAGCTCTAGACTCAGTGGCTACTGCACGCTAAGCACTGTTGGTCAGAGGGAGGTAGAACGTGACAAAGATATGTTTCTCACATCATTTTTCTATCCTGTAATTGACAGCATGCTCAATGAGTTGAACAGACGTTTCTCCAATACAAACTGTGAGCTCATGAGAAGCATACAGTCTCTCAGTCCCCAGAGTGATACCTTTTTAAAGGAGAGCAATGTTTTTTCATTTGGCCGTTTGTATAATGCAGACATTGATGATTTAGGGCATGAGCTCCATCAATTTAAGAGAGTTTTGGACAGAAAAATACAGAGTGGTGAAGTCAAAAAGCCATGCAGTACAGTTGAGCTGGTTTGTTTTATTGAGCCATACAGGGAAGTTTTCTTTGAGCTCTTTAGACTGTGCAAGATTGCTGTAACCCTTCCTGTAAGCTCAGCCTCTTGCGAACGCAGTTTCTCCACACTGAAACTGATAAAAACCTTCCTGCGGTCCACCACTAGTGATGAGAGACTCAGTGATCTTGGTGTCCTGAGCATAGAGTCCAGAAGGGCCAAGGCTCTGGATCTTGATGTATTTGTGGACCGTTTTGCCAGACAGCACAACCGCCGTATCCTGTTGCTGTAGTGTATCTATATGATATATACGCTAGTAGCGTATGAGTGCCGCTGTGAGGAAAAAGAGATATAATGAACAATAAAACAACAAGCTTGAGCTTCTTAAGACACAGTGGGTTTATCTGTTCTCAATACCACCGGTAAAATGAATGGAGTTAGTCTGGTGCCCATATGAAGTTACGTGTGTAGACAAAGAGTCTGGTGTCCATATGAAGTTAAATGTGTAGACAGAGACAGTCTGGTGTCCATATGAAGTTAGATGTGTAGACAAAGAGTCTGGTGTCCATATGAAGTTACATGTGTAGACAGAGACAGTCTGGTGTCCACATGAAGTTACATGTGTAGACAAAGAGTCTGGTGTCCATATGAAGTTACATGTGTAGACAGAGACAGTCTGGTGTCCATATGAAGTTAGATGTGTAGACAAAGACAGTCTGGTGTCCACATGAAGTTACATGTGTAGACAAAGAGTCTGGTGTCCATATGAAGTTACATGTGTAGACAGAGACAGTCTGGTGTCCATATGAAGTTACATGTGTAGACAGAGACAGTCTGGTTACCATATGAAGTTAGATGTGTAGACAAAGAGTCTGGTGTCCATATGAAGTTACATGTGTAGACAGAGACAGTCTGGTGCCCATATGAAGTTACATGTGTAGACAAAGAGTCTGGTGTCCATATGAAGTTACATGTGTAAACAGAGACGGTCTGGGGTCCATATGAAGTTACATGTGTAGACAAAGACAGTCTGGTGTCCATATGAAGTTACATGTGTCTACTTAGATGAACCCACCGTGTCTTAAGAAGCTGAAGCTTGTTTTATTTTTAATTTTACATCATCTATCTTTTTTTCCTCACAGTACCAGTAGTTCCACACACTACTAGAGTGTATGTATGTTTGTATGTATGTATATATATCCCATCAATCCTCTCTCAAGAGGTTTTCAAAAACTAATGTCTCAAGACCTGCTTCTGTTGGTTCCCCTCTCCTGCCTGTAACTTTCCATCCACATCCCCAAAGTTTTGTGGCCCATTATGACATCACTCCATTAAGTGATTGCTGCATGTACTGCTCTAAGGAAACACTTATCTCTCTCTCTCTCTCTCTCTCTCTCGATAGATAGATAGAGTTTATGATTTTATTCTTTTGAATTATCTCTGCCAAACATCTATGTACTACAAATCTTCAAGCTCCACAGATGTTTTATGGCATCCACTAAACCTCTTTAGATATTTGTAAATTATACAGTGTGATACCTTTCAACGAAAGTTTATTTTATTTTTTACCAACTATGATTTTTCCTTTTGAAAACAAGCAAAGCAAGAAAAAAAAGAAACAAAATCACTCCAATCATTGCACACTTGCAGGTCCAGCTTTGACATGATGATCTAACTAACACTAATATTGTAACTAATATTGTAACTGAAATATGTATGATCCTATGATGAGCGATTGCTTACTTCCCTTTCACTCTTAAAAAATTACTGGAAAAAAATGTGTATAAAAAGGTATATGTAGTATATGTTTGTTTAGTGAGCATTCATGCTGTCATTTTTTCCTAATGTGAACTATGGTGGAAATGTGCTGTCCTAAATGGACTTGCCCATATATGTTGTAAAGCCTTTTTTTGTACACCTGCTCATCAACTGACAGTGAAGTACACAAAGACACAGACACACACACACACACAGACACCTGTAATATTCTTGTTTTCATGTTGTTGCTGATATCCATCAGTGTTGTTCATATTGCTACATTGTGTTGACATGATTGTTGCTTTTAAACGAATGTTAATGTTTATTGTCTGCATCCTATTGGACTACTGGATGTTAATGTGTAACACGTTTCCCTGTTTATGTGCTTTAGCAATACTGTATGTCAATATGGTCATGCTAGTAAAGCCTCTTTGAATTGAATTTCTTTTCTGATTTGGTTTATTTTACCTAAATGGATACAGGGTAGTGTGTTTTGTTTATAAATCACTCAGAAAGTTTTCTTTCTTAAAACAAAATGTGGAATCAACTGTCCACAGTAGTGGGGCTTCCATAAATAGGAAATGGCACATTGTTGTACCCTTTGTTGTATCCTGGAGTTTTGTTCACATTGAATATGAACCCTGTATTTGTACCCTGTACTTTTTAATTTTTTTTTATTTTTTTTATTTTTTCATTTTTATGGCACTATCTATCTTGCATCTGCACTCTTGTACAAAATACGTGTTTATAATAAATGTCATATGATTTTAAAGTAAAATAAAGTTTATAATCTTTGAATATCATGTGTTGCCAGTTTTTTTATGTGTGCCCCCCTGATTAAACACTGGCCCCTCCTTGGCCCCCCTAGTAAAATGTGTCTAGAACCGCCACTGATTATAGGTAGTTTACTTAGGTAGTTATTGTAGGTTATTGTAGGTAATTATTGTAGGTAAGTATTCTATTCGGTGGACCCCGGCGAAGCACGAGTGCTAGCTAACCCACCACTTGGACCAACAAAGCTAGCTAGCTAGTGGGTAGCTACTGGTAACTTTTAGCAACTGTGGTTAGTTGTTTCCAATGTTATTTCACGCTTAAGAGTACCTGTAATTGAGCCAGCTAGCTACCGACCATTCAGCTGTTCTTCTAACCTCATTATCCGAGGCATTAACGTTAGATGGTTGGTGGCTGCTGTACTTAATTACAGCTACTGATTGCAGCCTGCCACCCAGTTAGCTGGCAAAATATGATTAGACAAATAATAATATTTATTTGAATGATACAGTATGTTACTAAATTGAAATTAAAATGAAATGTTTTTGTAATTATAACATTTTACGAAATGTAAAAAGAAAAGTTTAAAAAAAAATAATAATAACAAAAGCAAGGTAAAAAGAAAAGGAAACCGATCCAGATTCCTATGACCAGTGTAAAAACAAAGGGGGGAGGTGTCAATGTAAATAGTCCGGGTGGCCATTTGATTAATTGTTCAGCAGTCTTATGAATTGGGGATAGAAGCTGTTAAGGGGCCTTTTGGACCTAGACTTGGCACTCTGGTACCGCTTGCTGTGCGGTAGCAGAGAGAACAGTCTATGACTTGGGTGACTGGAGTCTTTGTCAATTTTTTGGGCCTCCCTCTTACACCTCCAAGTATATAGGTCCTGGATGGCAGGAAGCTTGGCTCCAGTGATGTACTGGGCCGTACGCACTACCCTCTGTAGCGCCTTACGGTCGGATGCCGAGCAGTTGCCATACCAGGCTGTGATGCAACTGGTCAGGAAGCTCTCGATGGTGCAGCTGTAGAACTTTTTGAGGATCTTGGGACCGATGCCAAATCTTTTCAGTCTCCTGTGGTGGAAAAGGCGTTGTCGTGCCCTCTTCACGACTGTCTTGGTGTGTTTGAACCATGATAGTTTGTTGGTGATGTGGACACCAAGGAACTTGAAACTCTCGACCTGCTCCACTACAGCCCCGTCGATGTGAATGGGGCGTGTTCCCAGTCCCTGTCCCTGAAAATCCTCCCCGGAGCATGATGCTGCCACCACCATGCTTCACCGTAGGGATGGTGCCAGGTTTCCTCCAAACGTGATCTCATCCCAGGTAAGAGGGGGAGTGGCAGCAGCAGCAGGTTCTCCCCATGTGAGCTGAGTCCAGTGGACCAGTCCTGTATCCCCCCACCCAGACAGCGACAGTGGTCTAAACCATGGCTAGCTATCCACAATCTGGCTCGACTAAACAAGGTTTACCAAGAGGGAAGGAGGGGGAGGAAGGTAGAGGAAGAGAAAGAGGGAGGAGAGGAAGGAGGAAAGGGAGAAAATGACTGTAAGAAGGACTGTAAGACTGTAAGAAGGAAAGGAGGGAGAAGGCCGAGCAAGAGGAAGAGGAAGAGGTGGAAGATAACAAGGAGAGTTGATCTGTCCATCACTACCATAAGGAGATCTCTTCTGGGGCCTCTTGTTCTCTCCTCTTTCCCACAGAGGAGCACCTTTCGCAGGCAGCCCAGAGCAGACTCTCCGCTGAGAGAAGGCTAGCCCCTGGAGGTTTCACCTTGGATTTATACAGAGAACCCCCCAGTACTCAAACTGCTTTACATTGTAGAGGGTGATCTAATCTCATTGGAGGCGACCCAATGACCCAGAAATGCTCCATGGACAGACTTCCTCCCTGCTCCCCGTCTCGCTGGCAGGGGGCTCGTAGGAACACCCTCCCTTCCTTGACTCCAGCAACACCCCTTCTTCACCTGTCCCCCTTATCATGCTTTGAGTCTCACCTACAGGTCCCGCCCCCTGGCCTACCTGTTGCAGGTGTAAGTATGGTGTGTCGGACACAGCTGCCCTCCACCTCCTCCCCTCCTCCCCCTCCTCCCCCTCCTTCCCTCTTTCTCCCACTCCCCCCATCTCTCGCGCTCTCTCCTCCTCCCCCTCTCTTGCCTTTAAAGCAATAGTTTAAACCTACACACTTCCTTAAACCTAAAATAAGTCAAGAAGTAATTTTGTGTGGAAGTCAAACATTTGTTCAGAACGACAAAATCGAGACCTTTACATAGCCCATCTCTCATTGTCTATAGGAGTGATGTACACTGGTCAAATTGCCCAAATGTTAATTTAGACATTCACAGATTTTGACTCTCACTAATGTCATGAAATGTTTGGCAAAGTAGTAAAGAAGGTTGTATTATACTTTTCTTGTGTACTAGATCATATGGTTTGGAAAGTGTTTTTTTTCTCAGACATAAATGAACAATTCCAGGTGAAAGCTAAAGGTCGTAGCTTCCTGGGGGGAGGGACACCACTACATTAATAAAATATTTCCCTCTTGCTAGATTGATGACTAAAGCCCTAGTGAAACAGTGCAAAATGGTTGTCAGCTCAACTGGTTAAATACAAGACCTGTTCATTGTGAAATGTATGTGTTCAAGTCTAATAATTTTGCTCTATATATTTTCTACTCTGTATGTAATTTTATCTGTTTAAGCTGTTTGGATTGTTAATTGATATAACACAGGGCACCATTGAAAAAGAGACACTGGTCTCAATTGGGATTCCCTGTAAAAATAAAGAGGAATATGATAGAGGGAATATGATAGCGAGTATTATGATGGAGTGGAATATGATGGAGAGAAATATAATAGAGAGAATATGATGGAGGGAATATGATAGAGGAATTTGATGAGGGGAATATGATAGAGAATGAATGGAGGAATGTGTGACGCTCTTGAGCAACAAAGGTTGTCTGTTTGGTTATATCAACTGGAAAGACACGGATAAGAAAATGTTCAAACATAATTTTAAACAATACTTTTTTATAGTCAGCTGATATTGATTTCTTTATTTAATTATTTATTAAACTTAAATGCTAAACATCAATGACACCTACTCTTCAATTAAATTTTTTGGGCCTATATAATTACACATCCAGCTAATTTTATCCCTCTATGAGCATGCGTACCGTAAAGATACCGTAAGGATCACTCGACTGCAACAGCTCTCGTTGATTTAATCGATCAATGGCTCAGATCACTTGACCAAGATAAACTTGTGGATGAGCTGCTTCTTGATTTTAGTGCTGCAGTTGACCTTGTTGATCATATGGCTAATAGCTGAGGCCATTGAAGAGAGATGTTTTCTTGAACCCTCATTTCTTTTTTGGAACTTTGTTACTGAGGTGACATAGACTATTGAAGACTTGTTTTACTGTAGTAAGGTAGCCTATGAATTTCATTGATGATGATGATGATGATGATGAAAAATATTGGCATTAGTGGTAGGCTGAGATCGAACAAACAACCTAAGTAAGCCTGGCTGCTATTTATGATATCTAAAACATATAGACTTTTAATTAGGCAAAACACATGTCGTTTGAATGGTCAACCATTTTACATGAGTTACAGCATTTTATTTTAATAAAAAATTAGGTTATATGGATTCAATGTATATATTAGGTATGACTGTGCTGCATAGGTACAAAAAATCTAAAATAAATAAACTAAATTGTGCCAGCATTTGATAACACATGAAAGCTGCTGTGGGTAACCATGGCAATGGGGACTCCATTGTGATATCACAAGATTCCGATTCTGGAAGGTTACCTGTTGCACAGACAAACTGAACAGTGCAAAGAGACTGATTCAACTAACCACTGACAAATTATTAATGTCCTATTTCATTAGTGAGAGAACACACTGCTTACTTCAGAGGTAGGTTGTAATATAACTTATTGTGAATGTGTTTCAGTAGTATAACTTATTTTCAAATTACTTGTGTATGAATGTGACATTTTAAGTAGACCTAACATGACTAGTGAAACTGTTGAAAAGAGATAGTTTGCTTGAGTCCTCTTTTTGTGAGAAAATGCTTCATCCTGACACCTGAGATGTCATGTTACAATTGTAGTGAGCCAGCCTAATGGCTAATGCATTCTATTGATGACAGAAAAAAACCTCTCTCTGTGTTAATCACCAACATATGTTGTAATCAATTATCTCAATAAATATGTACCAAAAGAGTAGGTTGTGTAAAAAAACAAGTACGCCTACCTAATTTGTAGCTGATTCATTTCTAATAAGAATAATATGTTCTTAATTGAATGGACATCCATTTCAAATGGTTGAATTGATAGACCTCTTTAAATTGAGGTGCACTCAAGGGCACTCAAAGAGAAGACTGGCATTTTTACCTCCTTGGTTTTTAAAATAGATGAAACTGTACAAGTTAGGTCCTGCATGGATATATAGTCATTTTCTACCCAAAACACAGTGTTTTCAATGATATGATGGAAGTGATTAGTGTGGTTTGTGAGAACCAGGCCCAATATGGAGTAGAGCTACATGAGGGGTTGAATAAGGCTCAATAGTAAGGTACAGAAAGACCCTGAAGTTTGCTTTTTAAAGTCTGTGTTGTGCTTTTTCATCTGCCATGGCAACGCCTTGCATCACAATGATGATGTCATGAAGGATATTGTTCACGAAATGATAAGAACAGCCAAAATCGATTCATTTGAACTTGGTCGCTTTTCCAGTAGCCAACTTTTTACTAGTAATTCAGATAGGCCTATTGCCTAAACATATCTGGATCAGGATTCTCACTTGCTTAATTGTAAGTAGCTGGGAAGAAAACGTGTGCACATTGTAAAGAGATGCATTATTATTTGGTTAGCAACACCCACTTACTACAACGTTGTGTATTTTCCAGAGTTATTGTTAGCTAAGAGGAAGACATGGAGGGTTCAACGCTGACACAGAGGAGGGGTGAGTGTCGGTTGGAGGAAAGGGCGATCTAGACAGACTACGTGATGGAGCTGGGAGCCAGGTTGGCTCTGGTTTTGCAGATCCAGAAGGATCAGGAGAAGAAGATGAAGAGGATTTGGTTCAAGTCGAGGAAAATGCCAAGACTGATTGAGGAGGTAACAAGACCAACTTTGACAAAGTCGACAAGAGTTCTGTTTAACAATATTAATTAAAGCAAATATAAGTTATTGTAAGGGCAAAATGTTCCATATGCCATGGAATGTAAGCTAACAATGTTTTGTCCTTATTTCTTTTTGTATTAGGCTACACCATGGCAATGCTTATAACTGTTCTTGTCTAAATGTGTTGTATCGTGTCTGTCTGTTTCAGTGAATTTATGTCCTCAGTTCTTATGGTTGTCTGGTCATAAAAAATAAACAACCGTTCTATCATAGACGCTCATATCAGGATTATGTGGTTGTCTCACCTAGCTACCTTAAGTTGAATGCACTAACTAACTATAAGTCGTTCTGGGTAAAAGCGTCTGATAAATGGCTAAAATGTCAAATGTTATGCTGGGTGTGGGGCATGTATTTTTTACACTTAGCTGGCCCATTGGCTAGGGGACCAAGGGTTGGGACAGACTGGTGCAGAGCATCTTAGAGAACACTATATATATATATATATATATATATATGTGATGTATAAGTAAGTAGTGCTGACTCATACAGTATGTATGTATGTACTGAATGTGATCACTTTCATCATGTCTGTTTCTTTTCTCACGCAGAATGTGTGAGATGTGAGCAACTGTCCTCTCACTGAGTTCATGGCTCCCTGTATTGACTCCCTCCCACCACTGGCTTTCACCAATCAGAGGCCTATACCTACCATGTTGCATCCCCCCTCTCCATTTGCCATACGCGCTCAGGATGCACAGCGGTTCATTGTATTTTCATACTTTGTCCCTGAAACCTGCCAGTCTGCTGTATGCCCAGTTGCCACAGAGGCCACTGCAGATGTATCTACAGGTATACGAGAGGACCTATGGACAGATATACATCTTTCCTCAATGCTGCATCGATACCTGCCACACTTCTTTGACGAAGACTCCATGCAGCCACATCAGGCAGTAGAGGGCACCACTGAGGTCTCAGTTGCTCCAGTGGCAATATCTAATGTTGAGGAAGAGGACAGATTCTATCATTACTCCCTCCCACCCCTGGCTCAGCGGTTCATTGGCAATTCATTCAATTTCCTCGAAACCTCTAAGCCTGCTGTTTCAGCCACAGAGTGCCCAGTTGCCACAGAGACCACTGCTACCACAGCCATTGTCAAGGGAGAGAATCGATGGGCAGCTAGAAGTCTTCCTTCAGTGCTGCCTACATGCCTGCCAACAGTCTTTGACGATGACTTCATGCCATCAGAGCAGACAGTAGAGGATACCTATGAGGTCTCAGTTGCTACAGAGACCACTGCAGGCACAGCTACTGTTGATTTTGGAGTGTACAGATCAGCAGCTAAATGCCCGGTCCCAATGCTGCCTCCAAGTCTGCCACTTGTCTTTGAAGTTGACTACAAACTGCCAGGGGAGGCAGTAGAGGACACCACCAAGTGTCCAGTTATCAGTGAAACAAACAATGATGTGTCCACTCACCTCAAAGAGGACATGGCAGCTGATCAAAGCCCTCCTGACCCTGCAGCACTGCCTCCAAGCTCGCCATGTATCCGAGACTCTGACCACAAACTGACAGAGGAGACAAAAGAGGATGCCACCGAGTCCTCCGTTACCACAGCGATCACTGCAGGCACATCCATTGTCCAGGGAGAGAACCTGTTGGGTGATAAAAGCCCGGCTCCAATGCTGCCTTCAAAGTTGCCACACATTCTAGACAATGGCCACAAGCAGCCAGAGGAGGCAGTAGAGGACACCACCAAGAGTCAAGTGTCCAGGGAAGCGGCCGTTTCCGTCTCCACTGTCCACACTCTGCCAGGGGAGGCAGTAGAGGACACCAACAAGTGTCCAGTTACCAGGGAAGCAGCCGTTTCTGTGTCCACTGTCCACACGGAGGAGTGTTTGGCTGATAAAAGTCCTCCTGCACCTGCAACACTGCCTCTAATCCTGACCTGCACCCACAACAATGACCACAAACCGCTATGGAAGACAGTTGAGTGCACTACAAAGTGCTCAGTCGACACAGAGGCAACTGTTGCTATTTACACCTGGGATGATAAAAGTCCTCCAGGTCTGCAATGCATTCACAACAACAATGACCACAAGCAGCCAGAGGAGACAGTTGAGGACACCACATAGTGCTCAGTTAACACAGAGGCAAATGCAGTTGCATCCACTGTCAAGAGAGAGGAACTGATGAGTGATAAAAGCCCTGTCCTAGCACTTCCTCCAAGCCTGGCATGCATCCATGACAAGGACCACAAGCAGCCAGAGCAGAAAGGGAAGGGCACTAGTGAAGAGGTGGATCGCTGCCCTCATGCTCACCAGCTGGTCCCAGATGCTAACTTAACTCTGGCAACCCCTCTGCTCTGCATGGCCACTAAGACGCCTGTTAGAGTGAGAGCCTCCATATGCAGGTCAGAGGATGAGGAACCCAGGCCCTGGACGCTGAAAAAGGCAAAGGTAGGTGTCCTATTTTACACTTCTACTCTACAGGGTTGGGGGTCTGTTCCATTTCAATTCAAAGCATTGAATTAAGTACTTCCTGAATTGACTGGAATTGAAATTGAATTGACCCCAACCCTGCTAATCTATGCTCATAGTATAAAACATCACCCCTTACTAGGGTTAACATTTGTATTACGTTTGGTGTGGACCCAGGAAGAACATCTATGGCTATTACAAAATCGGTTTGGGATACAAATAAACAAGTTACCTCAATTACTGTCCTCTAAATTGTGTGCCCCATGAGGCCATCAATGTATGTTGATCACTCAAATGTGTATTGAATGTGCCACATTGGAACAATATTACATCTAGAGTCAATGTCTTCCTGTTAGGATTATTGGACAGGCATTGACATTGAGAGTGAAGAGAGGAGCGTCAAGGAGGAGGTGAGCCCGAGGGAGGGTTTGAAGAGTGAGGCGGACCGTGCCCATTCCAAGAGCTCCAATGGGACGGTTTCATCAGAGAGAGCAGAGACCATCCTGGGAAGAGTGGGCTTTCTGGCCATGAACCTCAAGCAGAAAGTCACATTTTTAAAGATGGAGGAAAAAGAGAAAAATAAGGAACTGAATAAGAAGTTGAAAGATGACGAGAAAGAGAGAAAGGTCTCTTGCCTCGAGGTTGTCGGGAGAGGTTGTGTTTTCTCTAGCAGGAGATAAGCTGGCTTCTTATATGTTGTTGAGTAAAGCTTAAACCATGTATTTAGATTGTATGTAGGTATTGTAGTCAGGTATTATAGGTAGTTTACTTAGGTAGTTATTGTAGGTTATTGTAGGTAATTATTGTAGGTAAGTATTCTATTCGGTGGACCCCGGCGAAGCACGAGTGCTAGCTAACCCACCACTTGGACCAACAAAGCTAGCTAGCTAGTGGGTAGCTACTGGTAACTTTTAGCAACTGTGGTTAGTTGTTTCCAATGTTATTTCACGCTTAAGAGTACCTGTAATTGAGCCAGCTAGCTACCGACCATTCAGCTGTTCTTCTAACCTTATTATCCGAGGCATTAACGTTAGATGGTTGGTGGCTGCTGTACTTAATTACAGCTACTGATTGCAGCCTGCCACCCAGTTAGCTGGCAAAATATGATTAGACAAATAATAATATTTATTTGAATGATACAGTATGTTACTAAATTGAAATTAAAATGAAATGTTTTTGTAATTATAACATTTTACGAAATGTAAAAAGAAAACTTTAAAAAATAATAATAATAACAAAAGCAAGGTAAAAAGAAAAGGAAACCGATCCAGATTCCTATTACCAGTGTAAAAACAAAGGGGGGAGGTGTCAATGTAAATAGTCCGGGTGGCCATTTGATTAATTGTTCAGCAGTCTTATGAATTGGGGATAGAAGCTGTTAAGGAGCCTTTTGGACCTAGACTTGGCACTCTGGTACCGCTTGCTGTGCGGTAGCAGAGAGAACAGTCTATGACTTGGGTGACTGGAGTCTTTGTCAATTTTTTGGGCCTCCCTCTTACACCTCCAAGTATATAGGTCCTGGATGGCAGGAAGCTTGGCTCCAGTGATGTACTGGGCCGTACGCACTACCCTCTGTAGCGCCTTACGGTCGGATGCCGAGCAGTTGCCATACCAGGCGGTGATGCAACTGGTCAGGAAGCTCTCGATGGTGCAGCTGTAGAACTTTTTGAGGATCTTGGGACCAATGCCAAATCTTTTCAGTCTCCTGAGGTGGAAAAGGCGTTGTCGTGCCCTCTTCACGACTGTCTTGGTGTGTTTGAACCATGATAGTTTGTTGGTGATGTGGACACCAAGGAACTTGAAACTCTCGACCTGCTCCACTACAGCCCCGTCGATGTGAATGGGGCGTGTTCCCAGTCCCTGTCCCTGAAAATCCTCCCCGGAGCATGATGCTGCCACCACCATGCTTCACCGTAGGGATGGTGCCAGGTTTCCTCCAAACGTGATCTCATCCCAGGTAAGAGGGGGAGTGGCAGCAGCAGCAGGTTCTCCCCATGTCAAATCAAATCAAATCAAATTTTATTGGTCACATGCGCCGAATACAACAGGAGCAGACATTGCAGTGAAATGCTTACTTACAGACCTTAACCAACAGTGCATTTATTTTAAACAAAAAAAGTAAGAATAAAACAACAACAAAAAAAGTGTTGAGAAAAAAAAGAGCAGAAGTAAAATAAAGTTACAGTAGGGAGGCTATATATACAGTAAAATAAAGTGACAGTAGGGAGGCTATATATACAGGGGGGTACCGTTGCAGAGTCAATGTGCCAATGTGCGGGGGCACCGGCTAGTTGAGGTAGTTGAGGTAAATGTACATGTGGGTAGAGTTAAAGTGACTATGCATAAATACTTAACAGAGTAGCAGCAGCGTAAAAAGGATGGGGTGGGGGGGGCAGTGCAAATAGTCCGGGTAGCCATGATTAGCTGTTCAGGAGTCTTATGGCTTGGGGGTAGAAGCTGTTGAGAAGTCTTTTGGACCTAGACTTGGCACTCCGGTACCGCTTGCCGTGCGGTAGCAGAGAGAACAGTCTATGACTAGGGTGGCTGGAGTCTTTGACAATTTTGAGGGCCTTCCTCTGACACCGCCTGGTATAGAGGTCCTGGATGGCAGGGAGCTTTGCCCCAGTGATGTACTGGGCCGTACGCACTACCCTCTGTAGTGCCTTGCGGTCAGAGGCCAAGCAGTTGCCATACCAGGCGGTGATGCAACCAGTCAGGATGCTCTCGATGGTGCAGCTGTAGAATTTTTTGAGGATCTGAGGACCCATGCCAAATCTTTTTAGTCTCCTGAGGGGGAATAGGCTTTGTCGTGCCCTCTTCACGACTGTCTTGGTGTGTTTGGACCATGATAGTTTGTTGGTGATGTGGACACCAAGGAACTTGAAGCTCTCAACCTGTTCCACTACAGCCCCGTCGATGAGAATGGGGGCGTGCTCAGTCCTCTTTTTTTTCCTGTAGTCCACAATCATCTCCTTTGTCTTGGTCACGTTGAGGGAGAGGTTGTTGTCCTGGCACCACACGGCCAGATCTCTGACCTCCTCCCTATAAGCTGTCTCATCGTTGTCGGTGATCAGGCCTACCACTGTTGTGTCGTCGGCAAACTTAATGATGGTGTTGGAGTCGTGCCTGGCCATGCAGTCATGGGTGAACAGAGAGTACAGGAGGGGACTGAGCACGCACCCCTGAGGGGCCCCCGTGTTGAGGATCAGTGTGGCAGATGTGTTGTTACCTACCCTTACCACCTGGGGGCGGCCCGTCAGGAAGTCCAGGATCCAGTTGCAGAGGGAGGTGTTTAGTCCCAGGATCCTTAGCTTAGTGTGAGCTGAGTCCAGTGGACCAGTCCTTTATCCCCCCACCCAGACAGCGACAGTGGTCTAAACCATGGCTAGCTATCCACAATCTGGCTCGACTAAACAAGGTTTACCAAGAGGGAAGGAGGGAGAGGAAGGTAGAGGAAGAGAAAGAGGGAGGAGAGGAAGGAGGAAAGGGAGAAAATGACTGTAAGAAGGACTGTAAGACTGTAAGAAGGAAAGGAGGGAGAAGGCCGAGCAAGAGGAAGAGGAAGAGGTGGAAGATAACAAGGAGAGTTGATCTGTCCATCACTACCATAAGGAGATCTCTTCTGGGGCCTCTTGTTCTCTCCTCTTTCCCACAGAGGAGCACCTTTCGCAGACTCTCCGCTGAGAGAAGGCTAGCCCCTGGAGGTTTCACCTTGGATTTATACAGAGAACCCCCCAGTACTCAAACTGCTTTACATTGTAGAGGGTGATCTAATCTCATTGGAGGCGACCCAATGACCCAGAAATGCTCCATGGACAGACTTCCTCCCTGCTCCCCGTCTCGCTGGCAGGGGGCTCGTGGGAACACCCTCCCTTCCTTGACTCCAGCAACACCCCTTCTTCACCTGCCCCCCTTATCATGTTATGAGTCTCACCTACAGGTCCCGCCCCCTGGCCTACCTGTTGCAGGTGTAAGTATGGTGTGTCGGACACAGCTGCAATCCACCTCCTCCCCCTCCCCCCCCCCCCTTCCCTCTTTCTCCCACTCCCCCCATCTCTCGCGCTCTCTCCTCCTCCCCCTCTCTTGCCTTTAAAGCAATAGTTTAAACCTACACACTTCCTTAAACCTAAAATAAGTCAAGAAGTAATTTTGTGTGGAAGTCAAACATTTGTTCAGAACGACAAAATCGAGACCTTTACATAGCCCATCTCTCATTGTCTATAGGAGTGATGTACACTGGTCAAATTGCCCAAATGTTAATTTAGACATTCACAAATTTTACAGATTTTGACACTCACTAATGTCATGAAATGTTTGGCAAAGTAGTAAAGAAGGTTGTATTATACTTTTCTTGTGTACTAGATCATATGGTTTGGAAAGTGTTTTTTTTCTCAGACATAAATGAACAATTCCAGGTGAAAGCTAAAGGTCGTAGCTTCCTGGGGGGAGGGACACCACTACATTAATAAAATATTTCCCTCTTGCTAGATTGATGACTAAAGCCCTAGTGAAACAGTGCAAAATGGTTGTCAGCTCAACTGGTTAAATACAAGACCTGTTCATTGTGAAATGTATGTGTTCAAGTCTAATAATTTTGCTCTATATATTTTCTACTCTGTATGTAATTTTATCTGTTTAAGCTGTTTGGATTGTTAATTGATATAACACAGGGCACCATTGAAAAAGAGACACTGGTCTCAATTGGGATTCCCTGTAAAAATAAAGAGGAATATGATAGAGGGAATATGATAGCGAGTATTATGATGGAGTGGAATATGATGGAGAGAAATATAATAGAGAGAATATGATGGAGGGAATATGATAGAGGAATTTGATGGAGGGGAATATGATAGAGAATGAATGGAGGAATGTGTGACGCTCTTGAGCAACAAAGGTTGTCTGTTTGGTTATATCAACTGGAAAGACACGGATAAGAAAATGTTCAAACATAATTTTAAACAATACTTTTCTATAGTCAGCTGATATTGATTTCTTTATTTAATTATTTATTAAACTTAAATGCTAAACATCAATGACACCTACTCTTCAATTACATTTTTTGGGCCTATATAATTACACATCCAGCTAATTTTATCCCTCTATGAGCATGCGTACCGTAAAGATACCGTAAGGATCACTCGACTGCAACAGCTCTCGTTGATTTAATCGATCAATGGCTCAGATCACTTGACCAAGATAAACTTGTGGATGAGCTGCTTCTTGATTTTAGTGCTGCAGTTGACCTTGTTGATCATATGGCTAATAGCTGAGGCCATTGAAGAGAGATGTTTTCTTGAACCCTCATTTCTTTTTTGGAACTTTGTTACTGAGGTGACATAGACTATGAAAGACTTGTTTTACTGTAGTAAGGTAGCCTATGTATTTCATTGATGATGATGATGATGAAGATGAAAAATATTGGCATTAGTGGTAGGCTGAGATCGAACAAACAACCTAAGTAAGCCTGGCTGCTATTTATGATATCTAAAACATATAGACATTTAATTAGGCAAAACACATGTCGTTTGAATGGTCAACCATTTTACATGAGTTACAGCATTTTATTTTAATAAAAAATTAGGTTATATGGATTCATTGTATATATTAGGTATGACTGTGCTGCATAGGTACAAAAAATCTAAAATAAATAAACTAAATTGTGCCAGCATTTGATAACACATGAAAGCTGCTGTGGGTAACCATGGCAATGGGGACTCCATTGTGACATCACAAGATTCCGATTCTGGAAGGTTACCTGTTGCACAGACAAACTGAACAGTGCAAAGAGACTGATTCAACTAACCACTGACAAATTATTAATGTCCTATTTCATTAGTGAGAGAACACACTGCTTACTTCAGAGGTAGGTTGTAATATAACTTATTGTGAATGTGTTTCAGTAGTATAACTTATTTTCAAATTACTTGTGAATGAATGTGACATTTTAAGTAGACCTAACATGACTAGTGAAACTGTTGAAGAGAGATAGTTTGCTTGAGTCCTCTTTTTGTGAGAAAATGCTTCATCCTGACACCTGAGATGTCATGTTACAATTGTAGTGAGCCAGCCTAATGGCTAATGCATTCTATTGATGACAGAAAAAAAACCTCTCTCTGTGTTAATCACCAACATATGTTGTAATCAATTATCTCAATAATTATCTCAATAAATATGTACCAAAAGAGTAGGTTGTGTAAAAAAACAAGTACGCCTACCTAATTTGTAGCTGATTCATTTCTAATAAGAATAATATGTTCTTAATTGAATGGACATCCATTTCAAATGGTTGAATTGATAGACCTCTTTAAATTGAGGTGCACTCAAGGGCACTCAAAGAGAAGACTGGCATTTTTACCTCCTTGGTTTTTAAAATAGATGAAACTGTACAAGTTAGGTCCTGCATGGATATAGAGTCATTTTCTACCCAAAACACAGTGTTTTCAATGATATGATGGAAGTGATTAGTGTGGTTTGTGAGAACCAGGCCCAATATGGAGTAGAGCTACATGAGGGGTTGAATAAGGCTCAATAGTAAGGTACAGAAAGACCCTGAAGTTTGCTTTTTAAAGTCTGTGTTGTGCTTTTTCATCTGCCATGGCAACGCCTTGCATCACAATGATGATGTCATGAAGGATATTGTTCACGAAATGATAAGAACAGCCAAAATCGATTCATTTGAACTTGGTCGCTTTTCCAGTAGCCAACTTTTTACTAGTAATTCAGATAGGCCTATTGCCTAAACATATCTGGATCAGGATTCTCACTTGATTAATTGTAAGTAGCTGGGAAGAAAACGTGTGCACATTGTAAAGAGATGCATTATTATTTGGTTAGCAACACCCACTTACTACAACGTTGTGTATTTTCCAGAGTTATTGTTAGCTAAGAGGAAGACATGGAGGGTTCAACGCTGACACAGAGGAGGGGTGAGTGTCGGTTGGAGGAAAGGGCGATCTAGACAGACTACGTGATGGAGCTGGGAGCCAGGTTGGCTCTGGTTTTGCAGATCCAGAAGGATCAGGAGAAGAAGATGAAGAGGATTTGGTTCAAGACAAGGAAAATGCCAAGACTGATTGAGGAGGTAACAAGACCAACTTTGACAAAGTCAACAAGAGTTCTGTTTAACAATATTAATTAAAGCAAATATAAGTTATTGTAAGGGCAAAATGTTCCATATGCCATGGAATGTAAGCTAACAATGTTTTGTCCTTATTTATTTTTGTATTAGGCTACACCATGGCAATGCTTATAACTGTTCTTGTCTAAATGTGTTGTATCGTGTCTGTCTGTTTCAGTGAATTTATGTCCTCAGTTCTTATGGTTGTCTGGTCATAAAAAATAAACAACCGTTCTATCATAGACACTCATATCAGGATTATGTGGTTGTCTAACCTAGCTACCTTAAGTTGAATGCACTAACTAACTATAAGTCGTTCTGGATAAAAGCGTCTGATAAATGGCTAAAATGTCAAATGTTATGCTGGGTGTGGGGCATGTATTTTTACACTTAGCTGGCCCATTGGCTAGGGGACCAAGGGTTGGGACAGACTGGTGCAGAGCATCTTAGAGGACACTATATATATATATATGTGATGTATAAGTAAGTAGTGCTGACTCATACAGTATGTATGTATGTACTGAATGTGATCACTTTCATCATGTCTGTTTCTTTTCTCACGCAGAATGTGTGAGATGTGAGCAACTGTCCTCTCACTGAGTTCATGGCTCTCTGTATTGACTCCCTCCCACCACTGGCTTTCACCAATCAGAGGCCTATACCTACCATGTTGCATCCCCCCTCTCCATTTGCCATACGCGCTCAGGATGCACAGCGGTTCATTGTATTTTCATACTTTGTCCCTGAAACCTGCCAGTCTGCTGAATGCCCAGTTGCCACAGAGGCCACTGCAGATGTATCTACAGGTATACGAGAGGACCTAGGGACAGATATACATCTTTCCTCAATGCTGCATCGATACCTGCCACACTTCTTTGACGAAGACTACATGCAGCCACATCAGGCAGTAGAGGGCACCACTGAGGTCTCAGTTGCTCCAGTGGCAATATCTAACGTTGAGGAAGAGGACAGATTCTATCATTACTCCCTCCCACCCCTGGCTCAGCGGTTCATTGGCAATTCATTCAATTTCCTCGAAACCTCTAAGCCTGCTGTTTCAGCCACAGAGTGCCCAGTTGCCACAGAGACCACTGCTACCACAGCCACTGTCAAGGGAGAGAATCGATGGGCAGCTAGAAGTCTTCCTTCAGTGCTGCCTACATGCCTGCCAACAGTCTTTGACGATGACTTCATGCCATCAGAGCAGACAGTAGAGGATACCTATGAGGTCTCAGTTGCTACAGAGACCACTGCAGGCACAGCTACTGTTGATTTTGGAGTGTACAGATCAGCAGCTAAATGCCCTGTTCCAATGCTGCCTCCAAGTCTGCCACTTGTCTTTGAAGTTGACTACAAACTGCCAGGGGAGGCAGTAGAGGACACCACCAAGTGTCCAGTTATCAGTGAAACAAACAATGATGTGTCCACTCACCTCAAAGAGGACATGGCAGCTGATCAAAGCCCTCCTGACCCTGCAGCACTGCCTCCAAGCTCGCCATGTATCCGAGACTCTGACCACAAACTGACAGAGGAGACAAAAGAGGATGCCACCGAGTCCTCCGTTACCACAGCGATCACTGCAGGCACATCCATTGTCCAGGGAGAGAACCTGTTGGGTGATAAAAGCCCGGCTCCAATGCTGCCTTCAAAGTTGCCACACATTCTAGACAATGGCCACAAGCAGCCAGAGGAGGCAGTAGAGGACACCACCAAGAGTCAAGTGTCCAGGGAAGCGGCCGTTTCAGTCTCCACTGTCCACACTCTGCCAGGGGAGGCAGTAGAGGACACCAACAAGTGTCCAGTTGCCAGGGAAGCAGCCGTTTCTGTGTCCACTGTCCACACGGAGGAGTGTTTGGCTGATAAAAGTCCTCCTGCACCTACAACACTGCCTCTAATCCTGACCTGCACCCACAACAATGACCACAAACCGCTATGGAAGACAGTTGAGTGCACTACAAAGTGCTCAGTCGACACAGAAGCAACTGTTGCTATTTACACCTGGGATGATAAAAGTCCTCCAGGTCTGCAATGCATTCACAACAACAATGACCACAAGCAGCCAGAGGAGACAGTTGAGGACACCACATAGTGCTCAGTTAACACAGAGGCAAGTGCAGTTGCATCCACTGTCAAGAGAGAGGAACTGATGAGTGATAAAAGCCCTGTCCTAGCACTTCCTCCAAGCCTGGCATGCATCCATGACAAGGACCACAAGCAGCCAGAGCAGAAAGGGAAGGGCACTAGTGAAGAGGTGGATCGCTGCCCTCATGCTCACCAGCTGGTCCCAGATGCTAACTTAACTCTGGCAACCCCTCTGCTCTGCATGGCCACTAAGACGCCTGTTAGAGTGAGAGCCTCCATATGCAGGTCAGAGGATGAGGAACCCAGGCCCTGGACGCTGAAAAAGGCAAAGGTAGGTGTCCTATTTTACACTTCTACTCTACAGGGTTGGGGGTCTGTTCAATGTCAATTCAAAGCATTGAATTAAGTACTTCCTGAATTGACTGGAATTGAAATTGAATTGACCCCAACCCTGCTAATCTATGCTCATAGTATAAAACATCACCCCTTACTAGGGTTAACATTTGTATTACGTTTGGTGTGGACCCAGGAAGAACATCTATGGCTATTACAAAATCGGTTTGGGATACAAATAAACAAGTTACCTCAATTACAGTCCTCTAAATTGTGTGCCCCATGAGGCCATCAATGTATGTTGATCACTCAAATGTGTATTGAATGTGCCACATTGGAACAATATTACATCTAGAGTCAATGTCTTCCTGTTAGGATTATTGGACAGGCATTGACATTGAGAGTGAAGAGAGGAGCGTCAAGGAGGAGGTGAGCCCGAGGGAGGGTTTGAAGAGTGAGGCGGACCGTGCCCATTCCAAGAGCTCCAATGGGACGGTTTCATCAGAGAGAGCAGAGACCATCCTGGGAAGAGTGGGCTTTCTGGCCATGAACCTCAAGCAGAAAGTCACATTTTTAAAGATGGAGGAAAAAGAGAAAAATAAGGAACTGAATAAGAAGTTGAAAGATGACGAGAAAGAGAGAAAGGTCTCTTGCCTCGAGGTTGTCGGGAGAGGTTGTGTTTTCTCTAGCAGGAGATAAGCTGGCTTCTTATATGTTCTTGAGTAAAGCTTAAACCATGTATTTAGATTGTATGTAGGTATTGTAGTCAGGTATTATAGGTAGTTTACTTAGGTAGTTATTGTAGGTTATTGTAGGTAATTATTGTAGGTAAGTATTCTATTCGGTGGACCCCGGCGAAGCACGAGTGCTAGCTAACCCACCACTTGGACCAACAAAGCTAGCTAGCTAGTGGGTAGCTACTGGTAACTTTTAGCAACTGTGGTTAGTTGTTTCCAATGTTATTTCACGCTTAAGAGTACCTGTAATTGAGCCAGCTAGCTACCGACCATTCAGCTGTTCTTCTAACCTCATTATCCGAGGCATTAACGTTAGATGGTTGGTGGCTGCTGTACTTAATTACAGCTACTGATTGCAGCCTGCCACCCAGTTAGCTGGCAAAATATGATTAGACAAATAATAATATTTATTTGAATGATACAGTATGTTACTAAATTGAAATTAAAATGAAATGTTTTTGTAATTATAACGTTTTACGAAATGTAAAAAGAAAACTTTAAAAAATAATAATAATAACAAAAGCAAGGTAAAAAGAAAAGGAAACCGATCCAGATTCCTATTACCAGTGTAAAAACAAAGGGGGGAGGTGTCAATGTAAATAGTCCGGGTGGCCATTTGATTAATTGTTCAGCAGTCTTATGAATTGGGGATAGAAGCTGTTAAGGGGCCTTTTGGACCTAGACTTGGCACTCTGGTACCGCTTGCTGTGCGGTAGCAGAGAGAACAGTCTATGACTTGGGTGACTGGAGTCTTTGTCAATTTTTTGGGCCTCCCTCTTACACCTCCAAGTATATAGGTCCTGGATGGCAGGAAGCTTGGCTCCAGTGATGTACTGGGCCGTACGCACTACCCTCTGTAGCGCCTTACGGTCGGATGCCGAGCAGTTGCCATACCAGGCGGTGATGCAACTGGTCAGGAAGCTCTCGATGGTGCAGCTGTAGAACTTTTTGAGGATCTTGGGACCAATGCCAAATCTTTTCAGTCTCCTGAGGTGGAAAAGGCGTTGTCGTGCCCTCTTCACGACTGTCTTGTTGTGTTTGAACCATGATAGTTTGTTGGTGATGTGGACACCAAGGAACTTGAAACTCTCGACCTGCTCCACTAAAGCCCCGTCGATGTGAATGGGGCGTGTTCCCAGTCCCTGTCCCTGAAAATCCTCCCCGGAGCATGATGCTGCCACCACCATGCTTCACCGTAGGGATGGTGCCAGGTTTCCTCCAAACGTGATCTCATCCCAGGTAATAGGGGGAGTGGCAGCAGCAGCATGTTCTCCCCATGTGAGCTGAGTCCAGTGGACCAGTCCTGTATCCCCCCACCCAGACAGCGACAGTGGTCTAAACCATGGCTAGCTATCCACAATCTGGCTCGACTAAACAAGGTTTACCAAGAGGGAAGGAGGGAGAGGAAGGTAGAGGAAGAGAAAGAGGGAGGAGAGGAAGGAGGAAAGGGAGAAAATGACTGTAAGAAGGACTGTAAGACTGTAAGAAGGAAAGGAGGGAGAAGGCCGAGCAAGAGGAAGAGGAAGAGGTGGAAGATAACAAGGAGAATTGATCTGTCCATCACTACCATAAGGAGATCTCTTCTGGGACCTCTTGTTCTCTCCTCTTTCCCACAGAGGAGCACCTTTCGCAGGCAGCCCAGAGCAGACTCTCCGCTGAGAGAAGGCTAGCCCCTGGAGGTTTCACCTTGGATTTATACAGAGAACCCCCCAGTACTCAAACTGCTTTACATTGTAGAGGGTGATCTAATCTCATTGGAGGCGACCCAATGACCCAGAAATGCTCCATGGACAGACTTCCTCCCTGCTCCCCGTCTCGCTGGCAGGGGGCTCGTAGGAACACCCTCCCTTCCTTGACTCCAGCAACACCCCTTCTTCACCTGCCCCCCTTATCATGTTATGAGTCTCACCTACAGGTCCCGCCCCCTGGCCTACCTGTTGCAGGTGTAAGTATGGTGTGTCGGACACAGCTGTCCTCCCCCTCCTCCCCCTCCTTCCCTCTTTCTTTTCTTTCTTGTCTGTGCAACAGGTAACCTTCCAGAATCGGAATCTTGTGATGTCACAATGGAGTCCCCATTGCCATGGTTACCCACAGCAGCTTTCATGTGTTATCAAATGCTGGCACAATTTAGTTTATTTATTTTAGATTTTTTGTACCTATGCAGCACAGTCATACCTAATATATACAATGAATCCATATAACCTAATTTTTTATTAAAATAAAATGCTGTAACTCATGTAAAATGGTTGACCATTCAAACGACATGTGTTTTGCCTAATTAAATGTCTATATGTTTTAGATATCATAAATAGCAGCCAGGCTTACTTAGGTTGTTTGTTCGATCTCAGCCTACCACTAATGCCAATATTTTTCATCATCATCATCATCATCAATGAAATACATAGGCTACCTTACTACAGTAAAACAAGTCTTCCATAGTCTATGTCACCTCAGTAACAAAGTTCCAAAAAAGAAATGAGGGTTCAAGAAAACATCTCTCTTCAATGGCCTCAGCTATTAGCCATATGATCAACAAGGTCAACTGCAGCACTAAAATCAAGAAGCAGCTCATCCACAAGTTTATCTTGGTCAAGTGATCTGAGCCATTGATCGATTAAATCAACGAGAGCTGTTGCAGTCGAGTGATCCTTACGGTATCTTTACGGTACGCATGCTCATAGAGGGATAAAATTAGCTGGATGTGTAATTATATAGGCCCAAAAAATGTAATTGAAGAGTAGGTGTCATTGATGTTTAGCATTTAAGTTTAATAAATAATTAAATAAAGAAATCAATATCAGCTGACTATAGAAAAGTATTGTTTAAAATTATGTTTGAACATTTTCTTATCCGTGTCTTTCCAGTTGATATAACCAAACAGACAACCTTTGTTGCTCAAGAGCGTCACACATTCCTCCATTCATTCTCTATCATATTCCCCTCCATCAAATTCCTCTATCATATTCCCTCCATCATATTCTCTCTATTATATTTCTCTCCATCATATTCCACTCCATCATAATACTCGCTATCATATTCCCTCTATCATATTCCTCTTTATTTTTACAGGGAATCCCAATTGAGACCAGTGTCTCTTTTTCAATGGTGCCCTGTGTTATATCAATTAACAATCCAAACAGCTTAAACAGATAAAATTACATACAGAGTAGAAAATATATAGAGCAAAATTATTAGACTTGAACACATACATTTCACAATGAACAGGTCTTGTATTTAACCAGTTGAGCTGACAACCATTTTGCACTGTTTCACTAGGGCTTTAGTCATCAATCTAGCAAGAGGGAAATATTTTATTAATGTAGTGGTGTCCCTCCCCCCAGGAAGCTACGACCTTTAGCTTTCACCTGGAATTGTTCATTTATGTCTGAGAAAAAAAACACTTTCCAAACCATATGATCTAGTACACAAGAAAAGTATAATACAACCTTCTTTACTACTTTGCCAAACATTTCATGACATTAGTGAGAGTCAAAATCTGTAAAATGTGTGAATGTCTAAATTAACATTTGGGCAATTTGACCAGTGTACATCACTCCTATAGACAATGAGAGATGGGCTATGTAAAGGTCTCGATTTTGTCGTTCTGAACAAATGTTTGACTTCCACACAAAATTACTTCTTGACTTATTTTAGGTTTAAGGAAGTGTGTAGGTTTAAACTATTGCTTTAAAGGGAAGAGAGGGGGAGGAGGAGAGAGCGCGAGAGATGGGGGGAGTGGGAGAAAGAGGGGGAGGAGGGGGAGGAGGGGGAGGAGGTGGAGGGCAGCTGTGTCCGACACACCATACTTAAACCTGCAACAGGTAGGCCAGGGGGCGGGACCTGTAGGTGAGACTCATAACATGATAAGGGGGGCAGGTGAAGAAGGGATGTTGCTGGAGTCAAGGAAGGGAGGGTGTTCCTACGAGCCCCCTGCCAGCGAGACGGGGAGCAGGGAGGAAGTCTGTCCATGGAGCATTTCTGGGTCATTGGTCGCCTCCAATGAGATTAGATCACCCTCTACAATGTAAAGCAGTTTGAGTACTGGGGGGTTCTCTGTATAAATCCAAGGTGAAACCTCCAGGGGCTAGCCTTCTCTCAGCGGAGAGTCTGCTCTGGGCTGCCTGCGAAAGGTGCTCCTCTGTGGGAAAGAGGAGAGAACAAGAGGTCCCAGAAGAGATCTCCTTATGGTAGTGATGGACAGATCAATTCTCCTTGTTATCTTCCACCTCTTCCTCTTCCTCTTGCTCGGCCTTCTCCCTCCTTTCCTTCTTACAGTCTTACAGTCCTTCTTACAGTCATTTTCTCCCTTTCCTCCTTCCTCTCCTCCCTCTTTCTCTTCCTCTACCTTCCTCTCCCTCCTTCCCTCTTGGTAAACCTTGTTTAGTCGAGCCAGATTGTGGATACAACTTCCTGTTGAATCTGCAGACGTGTTGCTGTGCGTTTTGTTGCTGTGCGTTTTTGCTGCCAACTTTACTTTATTTTGCTAGCTGACAACTTTATGTTTTTTTGTTTTGTTTTTAATTACCGTTTATATTTTTAGTTTTTCCATCGTAACTTTTTTCCCTCATTCAACTTTTTCACTCCGGACGCTTTATCTGGACATGGTTCGTCAACACCGTCAACAGCCGAAGCTAAGTAGCAACATTAACATGATGTCTTCTAATTGCAGTCGCTGTACTCATAATATACAGGAGAACGATCGCCTTACGGCGAGAATAGCTGTGCTACAAGCCCAGCTTCAGACGCAATCGTTAGGCAAGGGTAATTTCAGTGTAGGAAAGGAAGAAACAGCGTCTGTGCCACCAGTAAGTACAGATAGTAACGTTAGTATAAATCCCCCCGCACAGTCCCCGCAGCCGGACAACTTTCTCATGGCTTCTGGAGGGAAATGCTGTTGGAATGCTCAACCGGTGTCGCTCATTCAGCCGACAGAAACCTTCAACCGGTTTTCCCCATTATGTAGCGAGTCGGAGTCTGAGTCTGAGTCTTCTCCTGTCTCTACTCCTCCCGTTACGGGGTCTGAGACGCCGAAGGCTCCCACCATTAGCTCTGACAAATTGAAAACCCTAGTCATTGGCGACTCCATTACCCGCAGTATTAGACTTAAAACGAATCACCCAGCGATCATACACTGTTTACCAGGGGGCAGGGCTACCGACGTTAAGGCTAATCTAAAGTTGGTGCTGGCTAAAACTAAATCTGGCGAGTGTAGAGAGTATAGAGATATTGTTATCCACGTCGGCACCAACGATTTTAGGATGAAACAGTCAGAGGTCACCAAGTGCAACATAGCTTCAGCGTGTAAATTAGCTAGAAAGATGTGTCGGCATCGAGTAATTGTCTCTGGCCCCCTCCCAGTTAGGGGGAGTGACGAGCTCTACAGCAGAGTCTCAGCACTCAATCGCTGGTTGAAAACTGTTTTCTGCCCCTCCCAAAAGATAGAATTTGTAGATAATTGGCCCTCTTTCTGGGACTCACCCACAAACAGGACCAAGCCTGACCTGCTGAGGAGTGACGGACTCCATCCTAGCTGGAGGGGTGCTCTCATCTTATCTACCAACATAGATGGGGCTCTAACCCCTCTAGCCCCACAGTGAAATAGGGTGCAGGCCAGGCAGCAGGCTGTTAGCCAACCTGCCAGCTTAGTGGAGTCTGCCAATAGCACAGTCAGTGTAGTCAGCTCAGCCATACCCATTGAGACTGTGTCTGTGCCTCGACCTAGGTTGGGCAGAACTAAACATGGCGGTGTTCACCTTAGCAATCTTATTAGGATAAAGACTTCCTCCATTCCTGCCATTATTGAAAGAGATCGTGATACCTCACATCTCAAAATAGGGTTACTTAATGTTAGATCCCTCACTTCAAAGGCAGTCATAGTCAATGAACTAATCACTGATCATAATCTTGATGTGATTGGCCTGACTGAAACATGGCTTAAGCCTGATGAATTTACTGTGTTAAACGAGGCCTCACCTCCTGGTTACACTAGTGACCATATCCCCCGTGCATCCCGCAAAGGCGGAGGTGTTGCTAACATTTACGATAGCAAATTTCAATTTACAAAAAAAAAAAATGGCGTTTTCGTCTTTTGAGCTTCTAGTCATGAAATCTATGCAGCCTACTCAATCACTTTTTATAGCTACTGTTTACAGGCCTCCTGGGCCATATACAGCGTTCCTCTCTGAGTTTCCTGAATTCCTATCAGACCTTGTAGTTATAGCAGATCATATTCTAATTTTTGGTGATTTTAATATTCACATGGAAAAGTCCACAGACCCACTCCAAAAGTCTTTCGGAGCCATCATCGACTCAGTGGGTTTTGTCCAACATGTCTCTGGACCTACTCACTGCCACAGTCATACTCTGGACCTAGTTTTGTCCCATGGAATAAATGTTGTAGATCTTAATGTTTTTCCACATAATCCTGGACTATCGGACCACCATTTTATTACGTTTGCAATCGCAACAAATAATTTGCTCAGACCCCAACCAAGGAGCATCAAAAGTCGTGCTATAAATTCTCAGACAACACAAAAATTCCTTGATGCCCTTCCAGACTCCTTCTGTCTACCCAAGGACGTCAGAGGACAAAAATCAGTTAACCACTTAACTGAGGAACTCAATTTAACCTTGCGCAATACCCTAGATGCAGTTGCACCCCTAAAAACGAAAAACATTTGTCATAAGAAACTAGCTCCCTGGTATACAGAAAATACCCGAGCTTTGAAGCAAGCTACCAGGAAATTGGAACGGAAATGGCGCCACACCAAACTGGAAGTCTTCCGACTAGCTTGGAAAGACAGTACCGTGCAGTACCGAAGAGCCCTCACTGCTGCTCGATCATCCTACTTTTCCAACTTAATCGAGGAAAATAAGAACAATCCAAAATTTCTTTTTGATACTGTTGCAAAGCTAACTAAAAAGCAGCATTCCCCAAAAGAGGATGGCTTTCACTTCAGCAGTAATAAATTCATGAACTTCTTTGAGGAAAAGATCATGACCATTAGAAAGCAAATTACGGACTCCTCTTTGAATCTGCGTATTCCTCCAGGGCTTAGCTGTCCTGGATCTGCACAGCTCTGCGAGGGCCTGGGATCGGGAGAGACACTTAAGTGTTTTAGTACTATATCTCTTGACACAATGATGAAAATAATCATGGCCTCAAAACCTTCAAGCTGCATACTGGATCCCATTCCTACTAAACTGCTGAAGGAGCTGCTTCCTGTGCTTGGCCCTCCTATGTTGAACATAATAAACAGCTCTCTATCCACCGGATGTGTACCTAACTCACTAAAAGTGGCAGTGATAAAGCCTCCCTTGAAAAAGCCAAACCTTGACCCGGAAAATATAAAAAACTATCGGCCTATATCGAATCTTCCATTCCTCTCAAAAATTTTAGAAAAAGCTGTTGCGCAGCAACTCACTGCCTTTCTGAAGACAAACAATGTATACGAAATGCTTCAGTCTGGTTTTAGACCCCATCATAGCACTGAGACTGCACTTGTGAAGGTGGTAAATTACCTTTTAATGGCGTCAGACCGAGGCTCTGCATCTGTCCTCGTGCTACTAGACCTTAGTGCTGCCTTTGACACCATCGATCACCACATTCTTTTGGAGAGACTGGAAACCCAAATTGGTCTACACGGACAAGTTCTGGCCTGGTTTAGATCTTACCTGTCGGAAAGATATCAGTTTGTCTCTGTGAATGGTCTGTCCTCTGACAAATCAACTGTACATTTCGGTGTTCCTCAAGGTTCCGTTTTAGGACCACTATTGTTTTCACTATATATTTTACCTCTTGGGGATGTTATTCGAAAACATAATGTTAACTTTCACTGCTATGCGGATGACACACAGCTGTACATTTCAATGAAACATGGTGAAGCCCCAAAATTGCCCTCGCTAGAAGCCTGTGTTTCAGACATAAGGAAGTGGATGGCTGAAAACTTTCTACTCTTAAACTCGGACAAAACAGAGATGCTTGTTCTAGGTCCCAAGAAACAAAGAGATCTTCTGTTAAATCTGACAATTCATCTTGATGGTTGTAAAGTCGTCTCAAATAAAACTGTGAAGGACCTCGGCGTTACACTTGACCCTGATCTCTCTTTTGACGAACATATCAAGACTGTTTCAAGGACAGCTTTTTTCCATCTACGTAACATTGCAAAAATCAGAAATTTTCTGTCCAAAAATGATGCAGAAAAATTAATCCATGCATTTGTTACTTCTAGGTTAGACTACTGCAATGCTCTACTTTCCGGCTACCCGGATAAAGCACTAAATAAACTTCAGTTAGTGCTAAATACGGCTGCTAGAATCCTGACTAGAACCAAGAAATTTGATCATATTACTCCAGTGCTAGCTTCCCTACACTGGCTTCCTGTTAAGGCAAGGGCTGATTTCAAGGTTTTACTGTTAACCTATAAAGCGTTACATGGGTTTGCTCCTACCTATCTTTCCGAGTTGGTCCTGCCGTACATACCAATACGTACGCTACGGTCACAAGACGCAGGCCTCCAAATTGTCCCTAGAATTTCTAAGCAAACAGCGGGAGGCAGGGCTTTCTCCTATAGATCTCAATTTTTATGGAACAGTCTGCCTACCCATGTGAGAGACGCAGACTCGGTCTCAACCTTTAAGTCTTTACTGAAGACTTATCTCTTCAGTAGGTCATATGATTGAGTGTAGTCTGGCCCAGGAGTGTGAAGGTGAACGGAAAGGCTCTGGAGCAACGAACCGCCCTTGCTGTCTCTGCCAGGCCGGTTCCCCTCTCTCCACTGGGATTCTCTGCCTCTAACCCTGTTACAGGGGCTGAGTCACTGGCTTGCTGGTGCTCTTTCATGCCGTCCCTGGGAGGGGTGCGTCACTTGAGTGGGTTGAGTTACTGACGTGATCTTCCTGTCTGGGTTGGCGCCCCCCCCCTTGGTTTGTGCTGTGGTGGAGACCTTTGTGGGCTATACTCGGCCTTGTCTCAGGATTGTAAGTTGGTGGTTGAGGATATCCCTATAGTGGTGCGGGGGCTGTGCTTTGGCAGAGTGGGTGGGGTTATATCCTCCCTGTTTGGCCCTGTCCGGGGGTTTCTTCGGATGGGGCCACAGTGTCTCCGGACCGCTCCTGTCTCAGCCTCCAGTATTTATGCTGCAGTAGTTTATGTGTCGGGGGGCTGGGGTCAGTTGGTTATACCTAGAGTACTTTTCCTGTCTTATCCAGTGTCCTGTGTGAATTTAAGTATGCTCTCTCTAATTCTCTCGTTCTCTCTTTCTCTCTGAGAACCTGAGCCCTGGGACCATACGTCGGGACTATCGGGCATGCTGACACCTTGCTGTCCCCAGTCCGCCTGGCCTTGCTGCTGTTCCAGTTTCAACTGTTCTGCCTGCGGTTACGAAACCCCTACCTGTCCCAGACCTGCTGTTTTCGACTCTTAATGATCGGATATGAATTGCCAACTGAGAGACCTGAGCCCTAGGACCATACGTCGGGACTGCCGGCCGTGGTGACTCCTTGCTGTCCCCAGTCCGCCTGGCCTTGCTGCTATTCCAGTTTCAACTGTTCTGCCTGCGGTTATGGAACCCCTACCTGTCCCAGACCTGCTGTTTTTAAACTCTTAATGATCGGCTATGAAAAGCCAACTGAGATTTATTCCTGATTATTATTTGACCATGCTTGTCACTTATGAACATTTTTGAACATCTTGGCATGGTTCTGTTATAATCTCCACCCGGCACAGCCAGAAGAGGACTGGCCACCCCTCATAGCCTGGTTCCTCTCTAGGTTTCTTCCTAGGTTTTGGCCTTTCTAGGGAGTTTTTCCTAGCCACCGTGCTTCTACACCTGCATCACTAGCTGTTTGGGGTTTTAGGCTGGGTTTCTGTACAGCACTTCGAGATATCAGCTGATGTATGAAGGGCTATATAAAATAAAATTGATTGATTGATTGATTGATAGCTAGCCATGGTTTAGACCACTGTCGCTGTCTGGGTGGGGGGATACAGGACTGGTCCACTGGACTCAGCTCACATGGGGAGAACCTGCTGCTGCTGCCACTCCCCCTCTTACCTGGGATGAGATCACGTTTGGAGGAAACCTGGCACCATCCCTACGGTGAAGCATGGTGGTGGCAGCATCATGCTCCGGGGAGGATTTTCAGGGACAGGGACTGGGAACACGCCCCATTCACATCGACGGGGCTTTAGTGGAGCAGGTCGAGAGTTTCAAGTTCCTTGGTGTCCACATCACCAACAAACTATCATGGTTCAAACACAACAAGACAGTCGTGAAGAGGGCACGACAACGCCTTTTCCACCTTAGGAGACTGAAAAGATTTGGCATTGGTCCCAAGATCCTCAAAAAGTTCTACAGCTGCACCATCGAGAGCTTCCTGACCAGTTGAATCACCGCTTGGTATGGCAACTGCTCGGCATCCGACCGTAAGGCGCTACAGAGGGTAGTGCGTACGGCCCAGTACATCACTGGAGCCAAGCTTCCTGCCATCCAGGACCTATATACTTGGAGGTGTAAGAGGGAGGCCCAAAAAATTGACAAAGACTCCAGTCACCCAAGTCATAGACTGTTCTCTCTGCTACCGCACAGCAAGCGGTACCAGAGTGCCAAGTCTAGGTCCAAAAGGCTCCTTAACAGCTTCTATCCCCAATTCATAAGACTGCTGAACAATTAATCAAATGGCCACCCGGACTATTTACATTGACACCTCCCCCCTTTGTTTTTACACTGGTAATAGGAATCTGGATCGGTTTCCTTTTCTTTTTACCTTGCTTTTGTTATTATTATAATTTTTTAAAGTTTTCTTTTTACATTTCGTAAAATGTTATAATTACAAAAACATTTCATTTTAATTTCAATTTAGTAACATACTGTATCATTCAAATAAATATTATTATTTGTCTAATCATATTTTGCCAGCTAACTGGGTGGCAGGCTGCAATCAGTAGCTGTAATTAAGTACAGCAGCCACCAACCATCTAACGTTAATGCCTCGGATAATGAGGTTAGAATAACAGCTGAATGGTCGGTAGCTAGCTGGCTCAATTACAGGTACTCTTAAGCGTGAAATAACATTGGAAACAACTAACCACAGTTGCTAAAAGTTACCAGTAGCTACCCACTAGCTAGCTAGCTTTGTTGGTCCAAGTGGTGGGTTAGCTAGCACTCGTGCTTCGCCGGGGTCCACCGGATAGAATACTTACCTACAATAATTACCTACAATAACCTACAATAACTACCTAAGTAAACTACCTATAATACCTGACTACAATACCTACATACAATCTAAATACATGGTTTAAGCTTTACTCAACAACATATAAGAAGCCAGCTTATCTCCTGCTAGAGAAAACACAACCTCTCCCGACAACCTCGAGGCAAGAGACCTTTCTCTCTTTCTCGTCATCTTTCAACTTCTTATTCAGTTCCTTATTTTTCTCTTTTTCCTCCATCTTTAAAAATGTGACTTTCTGCTTGAGGTTCATGGCCAGAAAGCCCACTCTTCCCAGGATGGTCTCTGCTCTCTCTGATGAAACCGTCCCATTGGAGCTCTTGGAATGGGCACGGTCCGCCTCACTCTTCAAACCCTCCCTCGGGCTCACCTCCTCCTTGACGCTCCTCTCTTCACTCTCAATGTCAATGCCTGTCCAATAACCCTAACAGGAAGACATTGACTCTAGATGTAATATTGTTCCAATGTGGCACATTCAATACACATTTGAGTGATCAACATACATTGATGGCCTCATGGGGCACACAATTTAGAGGACAGTAATTGAGGTAACTTGTTTATTTGTATCCCAAACCGATTTTGTAATAGCCATAGATGTTCTTCCTGGGTCCACACCAAACGTAATACAAATGTTAACCCTAGTAAGGGGCGATGTTTTATACTATGAGCATAGATTAGCAGGGTTGGGGTCAATTCAATTTCAATTCCAGTCAATTCAGGAAGTACTTAATTCAATGCTTTGAATTGAAATGGAACAGACCCCCAACCCTGTAGAGTAGAAGTGTAAAATAGGACACCTACCTTTGCCTTTTTCAGCGTCCAGGGCCTGGGTTCCTCATCCTCTGACCTGCATATGGAGGCTCTCACTCTAACAGGCGTCTTAGTGGCCATGCAGAGCAGAGGGGTTGCCAGAGTTAAGTTAGCATCTGGGACCAGCTGGTGAGCATGAGGGCAGCGATCCACCTCTTCACTAGTGCCCTTCCCTTTCTGCTCTGGCTGCTTGTGGTCCTTGTCATGGATGCATGCCAGGCTTGGAGGAAGTGCTAGGACAGGGCTTTTATCACTCATCAGTTCCTCTCTCTTGACAGTGGATGCAACTGCACTTGCCTCTGTGTTAACTGAGCACTATGTGGTGTCCTCAACTGTCTCCTCTGGCTGCTTGTGGTCATTGTTGTTGTGAATGCATTGCAGACCTGGAGGACTTTTATCATCCCAGGTGTAAATAGCAACAGTTGCCTCTGTGTCGACTGAGCACTTTGTAGTGCACTCAACTGTCTTCCATAGCGGTTTGTGTTGTCATTGTTGTGGGTGCAGGTCAGGATTAGAGGCAGTGTTGCAGGTGCAGGAGGACTTTTATCAGCCAAACACTCCTCCGTGTGGACAGTGGACACAGAAACGGCTGCTTCGCTGGCAACTGGACACTTGTTGGTGTCCTCTACTGCCTCCCCTGGCAGAGTGTGGACAGTGGAGACGGAAACGGCCGCTTCCCTGGACACTTGACTCTTGGTGGTGTCCTCTACTGCCTCCTCTGGCTGCTTGTGGCCATTGTCTAGAATGTGTGGCAACTTTGAAGGCAGCATTGGAGCCGGGCTTTTATCACCCAACAGGTTCTCTCCCTGGACAATGGATGTGCCTGCAGTGATCGCTGTGGTAACGGAGGACTCGGTGGCATCCTCTTTTGTCTCCTCTGTCAGTTTGTGGTCAGAGTCTCGGATACATGGCGAGCTTGGAGGCAGTGCTGCAGGGTCAGGAGGGCTTTGATCAGCTGCCATGTCCTCTTTGAGGTGAGTGGACACATCATTGTTTGTTTCACTGATAACTGGACACTTGGTGTTGTCCTCTACTGCCTCCCCTGGCAGTTTGTAGTCAACTTCAAAGACAAGTGGCAGACTTGGAGGCAGCATTGGGACAGGGCATTTAGCTGCTGATCTGTACACTCCAAAATCAACAGTAGCTGTGCCTGCAGTGGTCTCTGTAGCAACTGAGACCTCATAGGTATCCTCTACTGTCTGCTCTGATGGCATGAAGTCATCGTCAAAGACTGTTGGCAGGCATGTAGGCAGCACTGAAGGAAGACTTCTAGCTGCCCATCGATTCTCTCCCTTGACAGTGGCTGTGGTAGCAGTGGTCTCTGTGGCAACTGGGCACTCTGTGGCTGAAACAGCAGGCTTAGAGGTTTCGAGGAAATTGAATGAATTGCCAATGAACCGCTGAGCCAGGGGTGGGAGGGAGTAATGATAGAATCTGTCTTCTTCCTCAACATTAGATATTGCCACTGGAGCAACTGAGACCTCAGTGGTGCCCTCTACTGCCTGATGTGGCTGCATGGAGTCTTCGTCAAAGAAGTGTGGCAGGTATCGATGCAGCATTGAGGAAAGATGTATATCTGTCCATAGGTCCTCTCGTATACCTGTAGATACGTCTGCAGTGGCCTCTGTGGCAACTGGGCATTCAGCAGACTGGCAGGTTTCAGGGACAAAGTATGAAAATACAATGAACCGCTGTGCATCCTGAGCGCGTATGGCAAATGGAGAGGGGGGATGCAACATGGTAGGTATAGGCCTCTGATTGGTGAAAGCCAGTGGTGGGAGGGAGTCAATACAGGGAGCCATGAACTCAGTGAGAGGACAGTTGCTCACATCTCACACATTCTGCGTGAGAAAAGAAACAGACATGATGAAAGTGATCACATTCAGTACATACATACATACTGTATGAGTCAGCACTACTTACTTATACATCACATATATATATATATATATATAGTGTCCTCTAAGATGCTCTGCACCAGTCTGTCCCAACCCTTGGTCCCCTAGCCAATGGGCCAGCTAAGTGTAAAAATACATGCCCCACACCCAGCATAACATTTGACATTTTAGCCATTTATCAGACGCTTTTACCCAGAACGACTTATAGTTAGTTAGTGCATTCAACTTAAGGTAGCTAGGTGAGACAACCACATAATCCTGATATGAGCGTCTATGATAGAACGGTTGTTTATTTTTTATGACCAGACAACCATAAGAACTGAGGACATAAATTCACTGAAACAGACAGACACGATACAACACATTTAGACAAGAACAGTTATAAGCATTGCCATGGTGTAGCCTAATACAAAAAGAAATAAGGACAAAACATTGTTAGCTTACATTCCATGGCATATGGAACATTTTGCCCTCACAATAACTTATATTTGCTTTAATTAATATTGTTAAACAGAACTCTTGTCGACTTTGTCAAAGTTGGTCTTGTTACCTCCTCAATCAGTCTTGGCATTTTCCTCGACTTGAACCAAATCCTCTTCATCTTCTTCTCCTGATCCTTCTGGATCTGCAAAACCAGAGCCAACCTGGCTCCCAGCTCCATCACGTAGTCTGTCTAGATCGCCCTTTCCTCCAACCGACACTCACCCCTCCTCTGTGTCAGCGTTGAACCCTCCATGTCTTCCTCTTAGCTAACAATAACTCTGGAAAATACACAACGTTGTAGTAAGTGGGTGTTGCTAACCAAATAATAATGCATCTCTTTACAATGTGCACACGTTTTCTTCCCAGCTACTTACAATTAAGCAAGTGAGAATCCTGATCCAGATATGTTTAGGCAATAGGCCTATCTGAATTACTAGTAAAAAGTTGGCTACTGGAAAAGCGACCAAGTTCAAATGAATCGATTTTGGCTGTTCTTATCATTTCGTGAACAATATCCTTCATGACATCATCATTGTGATGCAAGGCGTTGCCAATGCAGATGAAAAAGCACAACACAGACTTTAAAAAGCAAACTTCAGGGTCTTTCTCTACCTTACTATTGAGCCTTATTCAACCCCTCATGTAGCTCTACTCCATATTGGGCCTGGTTCTCACAAACCACACTAATCACTTCCATCATATCATTGAAAACACTGTGTTTTGGGTAGAAAATGACTCTATATCCATGCAGGACCTAACTTGTACAGTTTCATCTATTTTAAAAACCAAGGAGGTAAAAATGCCAGTCTTCTCTTTGAGTGCCCTTGAGTGCACCTCAATTTAAAGAGGTCTATCAATTCAACCATTTGAAATGGATGTCCATTCAATTAAGAACATATTATTCTTATTAGAAATGAATCAGCTACAAATTAGGTAGGCGTACTTGTTTTTTTACACAACCTACTCTTTTGGTACATATTTATTGAGATAATTTATTACAACATATGTTGGTGATTAACACAGAGAGAGGTTTTTTTTCTGTCATCAATAGAATGCATTAGCCATTAGGCTGGCTCACTACAATTGTAACATTACATTTACATTTTACATTTTAGTCATTTAGCAGACGCTCTTATCCAGAGCGACTTACAGGAGCAATTAGGGTTAAGTGCCTTGCTCAAGGGCACATTTACCCCATTTAGCAGACGCTCTTATCCAGAGTGACTTACAAATTGGTGCATTCACCCTATAGCTAGTGGGATAACCACTTTACAATTTTATTTTTAATTTTTTTTTCCTCTTTTTTTTTATTTTTTTTGGGGGGGGTGGGTTGGGGTACGGGGGGTAGAAGGATTACATTATCCTATCCCAGGTATTCCTTAAAGAGGTGGGGTTTCAAATGTCTCCGGAAGGTGGTGAGTGACTCCGCTGTCCTGGCGTCGTGAGGGTGCTTGTTCCACCATTGGGGTGCCAGAGCAGCGAACAGTTTTGACTGGGCTGAGCGGGAGCTATGCTTCCGCAGAGGAAGGGGAGCCAGCAGGCCAGAGGTGGATGAACGCAATGCCCTCGTTTGGGTGTAGGGACTGATCAGAGCCTGAAGGTACGGCGGTGCCGTTCCCCTCACTGCTCCATAAGCAAGCACCATGGTCTTGTAACGGATGCGAGCTTCAACTGGAAGCCAGTGGAGTGTGCGGAGGAGGGGGGTGACGTGAGAGAACTTGGGAAGGTTGAACACCAGACGGGCGGCGGCATTCTGGATGAGTTGTAGGGGTTTAATGGCACAGGCAGGGAGCCCAGCCAACAGCGAGTTGCAGTAATCCAGACGGGAGATGACAAGTGCCTGGATTAGGACCTGTGCCGCTTCCTGTGTAAGGCAGGGTCGTACTCTCCGAATGTTGTAGAGCGTGGATCTGCAGGATCGGGTCACCGCATTGATGTTAGCGGAGAACGACAGGGTGTTGTCCAGGGTCACGCCAAGGCTCTTCGCACTCTGGGAGGAGGACACAACGGAGTTGTCAATCGTGATGGCGAGGTCATGGAACGGGCAGTCCTTCCCCGGGAGGAAGAGCAGCTCCGTCTTGCCAGGGTTCAGCTTGAGGTGGTGATCCGACATCCATACTGATATGTCTGCCAGACATGCAGAGATGCGATTCGCCACCTGGTTATCAGAAGGGGGAAAGGAAAAGATTAGTTGTGTATCGTCAGCGTAGCAATGATAGGAGAGGCCATGTGAGGATATGACAGAGCCAAGTGACTTGGTGAATAGGGAGAATAGGAGAGGGCCTAGAACTGAGCCCTGGGGGACACCAGTGGTGAGAGCACGTGGTGCGGTGACAGCTTCTCGCCACGCCACTTGGTAGGAGCGACCGGTCAGGTAGGACGCAATCCAGGAGTGAGCTGCGCCGGAGATGCCCAGCTCGGAGAGGGTGGAGAGGAGGATCTGATGGTTCACAGTATCAAAGGCAGCAGACAGGTCTAGAAGGACAAGAGCAGAGGAGAGAGAGTTAGCTTTAGCAGTGCGGAGAGCCTCCGTGACACAGAGAAGAGCAGTCTCAGTTGAATGACCAGTCCTGAAACCTGACTGGTTTGGATCAAGAAGGTCATTCTGAGAGAGATAGCAAGAGAGTTGGCTAAAGACGGCACGCTCAATAGTTTTGGAAAGAAAAGAAAGAAGGGATACTGGTCTGTAGTTGTTGACGTCAGTGGGATCGAGTGTTGGTTTTTTGAGAAGGGGTGCAACTCTCGCTCTCTTGAAGACGGAAGGGACATAGCCAGCGGTCAAGGATGAGTTGATCAGCGAGGTGAGGTAGGGGAGAAGGTCACCGGAGATGGTCTGGAGAAGAGAGGAGGGGATGGGGTCAAGCGGGCAGGTTGTTGGGCGGCCTGCAGTCACAAGTCGCAGGATTTTATCTGGAGAGAGAGGGGAGAAAGAAGTCAAAGCATAGGGTAGGGCAGTGTGAGTAGGACCAGCAGTGTCATTAGACTTAACAAACGAGGATCGGATGTCGTCAACCTTCTTTTCAAAGTGGTTGACGAAGTCATCCACCGAGAGAGAGGAGGGGGGGAGGGGGGGGGGGGGATTCAGCAGGGAGGAGAATGTGGCAAAGAGCTTCCTAGGGTTAGAGGCAGATGCTTGGAATTTAGAGTGGTAGAAAGTGCCTTAGCAGCAGAAACAGATGAAGAAAATGTAGAGAGGAGGGAGTGAAAAGATGCCAGGTCGGCAGGGAGTTTAGTTTTCTTCCATTTCCGCTCCGCTGCCCGGAGCTCTGTTCTGTGAGCTCGCAATGAGTCATCAAGCCACGGAGCTGGAGGGGAGGACCGAGCCGGCCGGGAGGATAGGGGACACAGAGAGTCAAAGGATGCAGAAAGGGAGGAGAGGAGGGTTGAGGAGGTAGAATCAGGAGATTGGAGGGAGAAGGATTGAGCAGAGGGAAGTGATGATAGGATGGAAGAGGAGAGAGTATTGGGAGAGAGAGCGAAGGTTGCGGCGGCGCATTACCATCTGTGTAGGGGCAGAGTGAGTAGTGTTGGAGGAGAGCGAGAGAGAAAAGGACACAAAGTAGTGGTCGGAGACATGGAGGGGAGTTGCAGTGAGATTAGTAGAAGAGCAGCATCTAGTAAAGATGAGGTCAAGCGTATTGCCTGCCTTGTGAGTAGGGAGGGACGGTGAGAGGGTGAGGTCAAAAGAGGAGAGGAGTGGAAAGAAGGAGGCAGAGAGAAATGAGTCAAATGTAGACGTAGGGAGGTTGAAATCCCCCAAAACTGTGAGGGGTGAGCCATCCTCAGGAAAGGAGCTTATCAAGGCGTCAAGCTCATTGATTAACTCTCCAAGGGAACCTGGAGGGCGATAGATGACAAGGATATTAAGCTTAGATGGGCTAGTGACTGTGACAGCATGGAATTCAAATGAGGAGATAGACAGATGGGTTAGGGGAAAAATTGAGAATGTCCACTTGGGAGAGATGAGGATTCCTGTGCCACCACCCCTCTGACCAGATGCTCTCGGGGTATGCGAGAACACATGGTCAGACGAGGAGAGAGCAGTAGGAGTAGCAGTGTTTTCAGTGGTAATCCATGTTTCCGTCAGCGCCAGGAAGTCGAGGGAATGGAGGTTAGCATAGGCTGGGATGAAGTCAGCTTTGTTGGCAGCAGAACGGCAGTTCCAGAGGCTGCCTGAGACCTGGAACTCCAGGTGTGGGGTGCGTGCAGGGACCACCAGGTTAGAGGCAGCAGCCACGCGGTGTGAGGTGTTTGTGTGGCCTGTGCGGAGAGGAGAGAACAGGGATAGGCAGAGGCATAGTTGACAGGCTGTAGCAAATGGCTACAATAATGCAGAGGAGATCGGAATGAAATAAATTAAACATCAGGAAAAGGAGTGAGTAGGGCCTCCCTCGCCAAAACTTACACCTCAGAAACTATAATTGTTTCACTGAACCATCCAGATAAAAACTCTCCCAACTTCCACTTTTAGAAATTAGAATTGTTGTGAACTACAGCAGTTCAATGTTTCAAGGAATAGACTCAACTTGCTTTGTTCAGCTAGCTAAATATGACACCATGGCTGACTAGCATGCTAGCATCCAATAACACACAGTTTAGCACCAATGGCACCATTGCTGACTAGCATGCTAGCATCCAATAACACACAGTTTAGCACAAATGGCACCATGGCTGACCAGCATGCTAGCATCCAATAACACACAGTTTAGCACCAATACTTGGTTACAACAAACGAACAGTAGTGAGCTAACACACTAAACAGATAATTTGTGTGTTAACGAATTACGTTGGCTAGCTAGCACAAATATATTGTATTTAGCAGCTACAGTACATTTGGCTGGTCATGTTGGCTAACTAGCAATGCCTACTGTGTTGACTTTGTTTGGAAAACGGCTAGCTAGCTACGTGCTACCTACAATAGCCACCCACAACAGCCCAAGGTGCCTAGCTATGACGCTTTAGCCAACAAGCATGCTAGCATCCAATAACACACAGTTTAGCACCAATACTTGGTAACATCAAACGACCGATAGTGTTTTAACACGCTAAACAGATAATTTGTGTCTGTGTCTAGTTCCTATCATAACGCAGAAATAATTAAACGTTGGCTAGCTAGTACAAATATATTGTATTTAGCTGCTGCGGTACAGTTAGCTAGTCGTGATTGGCTACTGTGTTGACTTTGTATGAGACACGGCTAGCTAGCTGGCTAGCTTCGTGCTAATCCCCGGCATAGCCGAATATAATGCTAACCTACAATAACTATCCACAACAGCCCGCGATGCCTACTTACAATAACCAACTACGTTCTAAATACATAATTAAGCCTTACTCGACAAAGCCCAAGCTATGTACAAAGCCAAACTTACCCGACGCCAGCTGATATTTGTCTTCTGCAATCAGTAGGTGTAATTAAGTACAGTAGGTACTAACTACCTAACGCTGATGCCTCAGATAATGAAGTTAGAAAAACGGCTGAAATGGTAGAAAGCTAGCTGGCTTAATTACAGGTACTCTTAAGCGTGAATAACATTGGAAACAGCTATCCACCGTGGCATGACATCTCAGGTGTCAGGATGAAGCATTTTCTCACAAAAAGAGGACTCAAGCAAACTATCTCTCTTCAACAGTTTCACTAGTCATGTTAGGTCTACTTAAAATGTCACATTCATACACAAGTAATTTGAAAATAAGTTATACTACTGAAACACATTCACAATAAGTTATATAACAACCTACCTCTGAAGTAAGCAGTGTGTTCTCTCACTAATGAAATAGGACATTAATAATTTGTCAGTGGTTAGTTGAATCAGTCTCTTTGCACTGTTCAGTTTGTCTGTGCAACAGGTAACCTTCCAGAATCGGACTCTTGTGATGTCACAATGGAGTCCCCATTGCCATGGTTACCCACAGCAGCTTTCATGTGTTATCAAATGCTGGCACAATTTAGTTTATTTATTTTAGATTTTTTGTACCTATGCAGCACAGTCATACCTAATATATACAATGAATCCATATAACCTAATTTTTTATTAAAATAAAATGCTGTAACTCATGTAAAATGGTTGACCATTCAAACGACATGTGTTTTGCCTAATTAAAAGTCTATATGTTTTAGATATCATAAATAGCAGCCAGGCTTACTTAGGTTGTTTGTTCGATCTCAGCCTACCACTAATGCCAATATTTTTCATCATCATCAATGAAATACATAGGCTACCTTACTACAGTAAAACAAGTCTTCCATAATCTATGTCACCTCAGTAACAAAGTTCCAAAAAAGAAATGAGGGGTCAAGGAAACATCTCTCTTCAATGGCCTCAGCTATTAGCCATATGATCAACAAGGTCAACTGCAGCACTAAAATCAAGAAGCAGCTCATCCACAAGTTTATCTTGGTCAAGTGATCTGAGCCATTGATCGATTAAATCAACGAGAGCTGTTGCAGTCGAGTGATCCTTACGGTATCTTTACGGTACGCATGCTCATAGAGGGATAAAATTAGCTGGATGTGTAATTATATAGGCCCAAAAAATGTAATTGAAGAGTAGGTGTCATTGATGTTTAGCATTTAAGTTTAATAAATAATTAAATAAAGAAATCAATATCAGCTGACTATAGAAAAGTATTGTTTAAAATTATGTTTGAACATTTTCTTATCCGTGTCTTTCCAGTTGATATAACCAAACAGACAACCTTTGTTGCTCAAGAGCGTCACACATTCCTCCATTCATTCTCTATCATATTCCCCTCCATCAAATTCCTCTATCATATTCCCTCCATCATATTCTCTCTATTATATTTCTCTCCATCATATTCCACTCCATCATAATACTCGCTATCATATTCCCTCTATCATATTCCTCTTTATTTTTACAGGGAATCCCAATTGAGACCAGTGTCTCTTTTTCAATGGTGCCCTGTGTTATATCAATTAACAATCCAAACAGCTTAAACAGATAAAATTACATACAGAGTAGAAAATATATAGAGCAAAATTATTAGACTTGAACACATACATTTCACAATGAACAGGTCTTGTATTTAACCAGTTGAGCTGACAACCATTTTGCACTGTTTCACTAGGGCTTTAGTCATCAATCTAGCAAGAGGGAAATATTTTATTAATATAGTGGTGTCCCTCCCCCCAGGAAGCTACGACCTTTAGCTTTCACCTGGAATTGTTCATTTATGTCTGAGAAAAAAAACACTTTCCAAACCATATGATCTAGTACACAAGAAAAGTATAATACAACCTTCTTTACTACTTTGCCAAACATTTCATGACATTAGTGAGAGTCAAAATCTGTAAAATTTGTGAATGTCTAAATTAACATTTGGGCAATTTGACCAGTTTACATCACTCCTATAGACAATGAGAGATGGGCTATGTAAAGGTCTCGATTTTGTCGTTCTGAACAAATGTTTGACTTCCACACAAAATTACTTCTTGACTTATTTTAGGTTTAAGGAAGTGTGTAGGTTTAAACTATTGCTTTAAAGGGAAGAGAGGGGGAGGAGGAGAGAGCGCGAGAGATGTGGGGAGTGGGAGAAAGAGGGAGGAGGGGGAGGAGGGGGAGGAGGTGGAGGGCAGCTGTGTCCGACACACCATACTTACACCTGCAACAGGTAGGCCAGGGGGCGGGACCTGTAGGTGAGACTCATAACATGATAAGGGGGGCAGGTGAAGAAGGGGTGTTGCTGGAGTCAAGGAAGGGAGGGTGTTCCTACGAGCCCCCTGCCAGCGAGACGGGGAGCAGGGAGGAAGTCTGTCCATGGAGCATTTCTGGGTCATTGGGTCGCCTCCAATGAGATTAGATCACCCTCTACAATGTAAAGCAGTTTGAGTACTGGGGGGTTCTCTGTATAAATCCAAGGTGAAACCTCCAGGGGCTAGCCTTCTCTCAGCGGAGAGTCTACTCTGGGCTGCCTGCGAAAGGTGCTCCTCTGTGGGAAAGAGGAGATAACAAGAGGCCCCAGAAGAGATCTCCTTATGGTAGTGATGGACAGATCAACTCTCCTTGTTATCTTCCACCTCTTCCTCTTCCTCTTGCTCGGCCTTCTCCCTGCTTTCCTTCTTACAGTCTTACAGTCCTTCTTACAGTCATTTTCTCCCTTTCCTCCTTCCTCTCCTCCCTCTTTCTCTTCCTCTACCTTCCTCTCCCTCCTTCCCTCTTGGTAAACCTTGTTTAGTCGAGCCAGATTGTGGATAGCTAGCCATGGTTTAGACCACTGTCGCTGTCTGGGTGGGGGGATACAGGACTGGTCCACTGGACTCAGCTCACATGGGGAGAACCTGCTGCTGCTGCCACTCCCCCTCTTACCTGGGATGAGATCACGTTTGGAGGAAACCTGGCACCATCCCTACGGTGAAGCATGGTGGTGGCAGCATCATGCTCCGGGGAGGATTTTCAGGGACAGGGACTTGGAAAACGCCCCATTCACATCGACGGGGCTGTAGTGGAGCAGGTCGAGAGTTTCAAGTTCCTTGGTGTCCACATCACCAACAAACTATCATGGTTCAAACACACCAAGACAGTCGTGAAGAGGGCACGACAACGCCTTTTCCACCTCAGGAGACTGAAAAGATTTGGCATTGGTCCCAAGATCCTCAAAAAGTTCTACAGCTGCACCATCGAGAGCTTCCTGACCAGTTGCATCACCGCCTGGTATGGCAACTGCTCGGCATCCGACCGTAAGGCGCTACAGAGGGTAGTGCGTACGGCCCAGTACATCACTGGAGCCAAGCTTCCTGCCATCCAGGACCTATATACTTGGAGGTGTAAGAGGGAGGCCCAAAAAATTGACAAAGACTCCAGTCACCCAAGTCATAGACTGTTCTCTCTGCTACCGCACAGCAAGCGGTACCAGAGTGCCAAGTCTAGGTCCAAAAGGCCCCTTAACAGCTTCTATCCCCAATTCATAAGACTGCTGAACAATTAATCAAATGGCCACCCGGACTATTTACATTGACACCTCCCCCCTTTGTTTTCACACTGGTAATAGGAATCTGGATCGGTTTCCTTTTCTTTTTACCTTGCTTTTGTTATTATTATTATTTTTTAAAGTTTTCTTTTTACATTTCGTAAAATGTTATAATTACAAAAACATTTCATTTTAATTTCAATTTAGTAACATACTGTATCATTCAAATAAATATTATTATTTGTCTAATCATATTTTGCCAGCTAACTGGGTGGCAGGCTGCAATCAGTAGCTGTAATTAAGTACAGCAGCCACCAACCATCTAACGTTAATGCCTCGGATAATGAGGTTAGAAGAACAGCTGAATGGTCGGTAGCTAGCTGGCTCAATTACAGGTACTCTTAAGCGTGAAATAACATTGGAAACAACTAACCACAGTTGCTAAAAGTTACCAGTAGCTACCCACTAGCTAGCTAGCTTTGTTGGTCCAAGTGGTGGGTTAGCTAGCACTCGTGCTTCGCCGGGGTCCACCGAATAGAATACTTACCTACAATAATTACCTACAATAACCTACAATAACTACCTAAGTAAACTACCTATAATACCTGACTACAATACCTACATACAATCTAAATACATGGTTTAAGCTTTACTCAAGAACATATAAGAAGCCAGCTTATCTCCTGCTAGAGAAAACACAACCTCTCCCGACAACCTCGAGGCAAGAGACCTTTCTCTCTTTCTCGTCATCTTTCAACTTCTTATTCAGTTCCTTATTTTTCTCTTTTTCCTCCATCTTTAAAAATGTGACTTTCTGCTTGAGGTTCATGGCCAGAAAGCCCACTCTTCCCAGGATGGTCTCTGCTCTCTCTGATGAAACCGTCCCATTGGAGCTCTTGGAATGGGCACGGTCCGCCTCACTCTTCAAACCCTCCCTCGGGCTACCTCCTCCTTGACGCTCCTCTCTTCACTCTCAATGTCAATGCCTGTCCAATAATCCTAACAGGAAGACATTGACTCTAGATGTAATATTGTTCCAATGTGGCACATTCAATACACATTTGAGTGATCAACATACATTGATGGCCTCATGGGGCACACAATTTAGAGGACAGTAATTGAGGTAACTTGTTTATTTGTATCCCAAACCGATTTTGTAATAGCCATAGATGTTCTTCCTGGGTCCACACCAAACGTAATACAAATGTTAACCCTAGTAAGGGGTGATGTTTTATACTATGAGCATAGATTAGCAGGGTTGGGGTCAATTCAATTTCAATTCCAGTCAATTCAGGAAGTACTTAATTCAATGCTTTGAATTGAAATGGAACAGACCCCCAACCCTGTAGAGTAGAAGTGTAAAATAGGACACCTACCTTTGCCTTTTTCAGCGTCCAGGGCCTGGGTTCCTCATCCTCTGACCTGAATATGGAGGCTCTCACTCTAACAGGCGTCTTAGTGGCCATGCAGAGCAGAGGGGTTGCCAGAGTTAAGTTAGCATCTGGGACCAGCTGGTGAGCATGAGGGCAGCGATCCACCTCTTCACTAGTGCCCTTCCCTTTCTGCTCTGGCTGCTTGTGGTCCTTGTCATGGATGCATGCCAGGCTTGGAGGAAGTGCTAGGACAGGGCTTTTATCACTCATCAGTTCCTCTCTCTTGACAGTGGATGCAACTGCACTTGCCTCTGTGTTAACTGAGCACTATGTGGTGTCCTCAACTGTCTCCTCTGGCTGCTTGTGGTCATTGTTGTTGTGAATGCATTGCAGACCTGGAGGACTTTTATCATCCCAGGTGTAAATAGCAACAGGTGCCGCTGTGTCGACTGAGCACTTTGTAGTGCACTCAACTGTCTTCCATAGCGGTTTGTGGTCATTGTTGTGGGTGCAGGTCAGGATTAGAGGCAGTGTTGCAGGTGCAGGAGGACTTTTATCAGCCAAACACTCCTCCGTGTGGACAGTGGACACAGAAACGGCTGCTTCCCTGGCAACTGGACACTTGTTGGTGTCCTCTACTGCCTCCCCTGGCAGAGTGTGGACAGTGGAGACGGAAACGGCAGCTTCCCTGGACACTTGACTCTTGGTGGTGTCCTCTACTGCCTCCTCTGGCTGCTTGTGGCCATTGTCTAGAATGTGTGGCAACTTTGAAGGCAGCATTGGAGCCGGGCTTTTATCACCCAACAGGTTCTCTCCCTGGACAATGGATGTGCCTGCAGTGATCGCTGTGGTAACGGAGGACTCGCTGGCATACTCTTTTGTCTCCTCTGTCAGTTTGTGGTCAGAGTCTCGGATACATGGCGAGCTTGGAGGCAGTGCTGCAGGGTCAGGAGGGCTTTGATCAGCTGCCATGTCCTCTTTGAGGTGAGTGGACACATCATTGTTTGTTTCACTGATAACTGGACACTTGGTGGTGTCCTCTACTGCCTCCCCTGGCAGTTTGTAGTCAACTTTAAAGACAAGTGGCAGACTTGGAGGCAGCATTGGGACAGGGCATTTAGCTGCTGATCTGTACACTCCAAAATCAACAGTAGCTGTGCCTGCAGTGGACTCTGTAGCAACTGAGACCTCATAGGTATCCTCTACTGTCTGCTCTGATGGCATGAAGTCATCGTCAAAGACTGTTGGCAGGCATGTAGGCAGCACTGAAGGAAGACTTCTAGCTGCCCATCGATTCTCTCCCTTGACAGTGGCTGTGGTAGCAGTGGTCTCTGTGGCAACTGGGCACTCTGTGGCTGAAACAGCAGGCTTAGAGGTTTCGAGGAAATTGAATGAATTGCCAATGAACCGCTGAGCCAGGGGTGGGAGGGAGTAATGATAGAATCTGTCCTCTTCCTCAACATTAGATATTGCCACTGGAGCAACTGAGACCTCAGTGGTGCCCTCTACTGCCTGATGTGGCTGCATGGAGTCTTCGTCAAAGAAGTGTGGCAGGTATCGATGCAGCATTGAGGAAAGATGTATATCTGTCCATAGGTCCTCTCGTATACCTGTAGATACATCTGCAGTGGCCTCTGTGGCAACTGGGCATTCAGCAGACTGGCAGGTTTCAGGGACAAAGTATGAAAATACAATGAACCGCTGTGCATCCTGAGTGCGTATGGCAAATGGAGAGGGGGGATGCAACATGGTAGGTATAGGCCTCTGATTGGTGAAAGCCAGTGGTGGGAGGGAGTCAATACAGGGAGCCATGAACTCAGTGAGAGGACAGTTGCTCACATCTCACACATTCTGCGTGAGAAAAGAAACAGACATGATGAAAGTGATCACATTCAGTACATACATACATACATACTGTATGAGTCAGCACTACTTACTTATACATCACATATATATATATATATATATATATATATATATATATATATATATATAGTGTCCTCTAAGATGCTCTGCACCTGTCTGTCCCAACCCTTGGTCCCCTAGCCAATGGGCCAGCTAAGTGTAAAAATACATGCCCCACACCCAGCATAACATTTGACATTTTAGCCATTTATCAGACGCTTTTATCCAGAATGACTTATAGTTAGTTAGTGCATTCAACTTAAGGTAGCTAGGTGAGACAACCACATAATCCTGATATGAGCTTCTATGATAGAACGGTTGTTTATTTTTTATGACCAGACAACCATAAGAACTGAGGACATAAATTCACTGAAACAGACAGACACGATACAACACATTTAGACAAGAACAGTTATAAGCATTGCCATGGTGTAGCCTAATACAAAAAGAAATAAGGACAAAACATTGTTAGCTTACATTCCATGGCATATGGAACATTTTGCCCTTACAATAACTTATATTTGCTTTAATTAATATTGTTAAACAGAACTCTTGTCGACTTTGTCAAAGTTGGTCTTGTTACCTCCTCAATCAGTCTTGGCATTTTCCTCGTCTTGAACCAAATCCTCTTCATCTTCTTCTCCTGATCCTTCTGGATCTGCAAAACCAGAGCCAACCTGGCTCCCAGCTCCATCACGTAGTCTGTCTAGATCGCCCTTTCCTCCAACCGACACTCACCCCTCCTCTGTGTCAGCGTTGAACCCTCCATGTTTTTCCTCTTAGCTAACAATAACTCTGGAAAATACACAACGTTGTAGTAAGTGGGTGTTGCTAACCAAATAATAATGCATCTCTTTACAATGTGCACACGTTTTCTTCCCAGCTACTTACAATTAATCAAGTGAGAATCCTGATCCAGATATGTTTAGGCAATAGGCCTATCTGAATTACTAGTAAAAAGTTGGTTACTGGAAAAGCGACCAAGTTCAATGAATCGATTTTGGCTGTTCTTATCATTTCGTGAACAATATCCTTCATGACATCATCATTGTGATGCAAGAAGTTGCCATGGCAGATGAAAAAGCACAACACAGACTTTAAAAAGCAAACTTCAGGGTCTTTCTGTACCTTACTATTGAGCCTTATTCAACCCCTCATGTAGCTCTACTCCATATTGGGCCTGGTTCTCACAAACCACACTAATCACTTCCATCATATCATTGAAAACACTGTGTTTTGGGTAGAAAATGACTCTATATCCATGCAGGACCTAACTTGTACAGTTTCATCTATTTTAAAAACCAAGGAGGTAAAAATGCCAGTCTTCTCTTTGAGTGCCCTTGAGTGCACCTCAATTTAAAGAGGTCTATCAATTCAACCATTTGAAATGGATGTCCATTCAATTAAGAACATATTATTCTTATTAGAAATGAATCAGCTACAAATTAGGTAGGCGTACTTGTTTTTTTACACAACCTACTCTTTTGGTACATATTTATTGAGATAATTGATTACAACATATGTTGGTGATTAACACAGAGAGAGGTTTTTTTTCTGTCATCAATAGAATGCATTAGCCATTAGGCTGGCTCACTACAATTGTAACATGACATCTCAGGTGTCAGGATGAAGCATTTTCTCACAAAAAGAGGACTCAAGCAAACTATCTATCTTCAACAGTTTCACTAGTCATGTTAGGTCTACTTAAAATGTCACATTCATACACAAGTAATTTGAAAATAAGTTATACTACTGAAACACATTCACAATAAGTTATATTACAACCTACCTCTGAAGTAAGCAGTGTGTTCTCTCACTAATGAAATAGGACATTAATAATTTGTCAGTGGTTAGTTGAATCAGTCTCTTTGCACTGTTCAGTTTGTCTGTGCAACAGGTAACCTTCCAGAATCGGAATCTTGTGATGTCACAATGGAGTCCCCATTGCCATGGTTACCCTCAGCAGCTTTCATGTGTTATCAAATGCTGGCACAATTTAGTTTATTTATTTTAGATTTTTTTGTACCTATGCAGCACAGTCATACCTAATATATACAATGAATCCATATAACCTAATTTTTTATTAAAATAAAATGCTGTAACTCATGTAAAATGGTTGACCATTCAAACGACATGTGTTTTGCCTAATTAAAAGTCTATATGTTTTAGATATCATAAATAGCAGCCAGGCTTACTTAGGTTGTTTGTTCGATCTCAGCCTACCACTAATGCCAATATTTTTCATCATCATCATCATCATCATCAATGAAATTCATAGGCTACCTTACTACAGTAAAACAAGTCTTCAATAGTCTATGTCACCTCAGTAACAAAGTTCCAAAAAAGAAATGAGGGTTCAAGAAAACATCTCTCTTCAATGGCCTCAGCTATTAGCCATATGATCAACAAGGTCAACTGCAGCACTAAAATCAAGAAGCAGCTCATCCACAAGTTTATCTTGGTCAAGTGATCTGAGCCATTGATCGATTAAATCAACGAGAGCTGTTGCAGTCGAGTGATCCTTACGGGAGCTGTTGCAGTCGAGTGATCCTCCTCCTCCCCCCAGAGAGGGGGAGGAGGAGAAAGCGCGAGAGATGGGGTGAGTGGGAGAAAGAGGGAAGGAGGGGGAGGAGGGGGAGGAGGGGAGGAGTTGGAGGGCAGCTGTGTCCGACACACCATACTTACACCTGCAACAGGTAGGCCAGGGGGCGGGACCTGTAGGTGAGACTCATAACATGATAAGGGGGGCAGGTGAAGAAGGGGTGTTGCTGGAGTCAAGGAAGGGAGGGTGTTCCTACGAGCCCCCTGCCAGCGAGACGGGGAGCAGGGAGGAAGTCTGTCCATGGAGCATTTCTGGGTCATTGGGTCGCCTCCAATGAGATTAAGCAAGGTAAAAAGAAAAGGAAACCGATCCAGATTCCTATTACCAGTGTAAAAACAAAGGGGGGAGGTGTCAATGTAAATAGTCCGGGTGGCCATTTGATTAATTGTTCAGCAGTCTTATGAATTGGGGATAGAAGCTGTTAAGGAGCCTTTTGGACCTAGACTTGGCACTCTGGTACCGCTTGCTGTGCGGTAGCAGAGAGAACAGTCTATGACTTGGGTGACTGGAGTCTTTGTCAATTTTTTGGGCCTCCCTCTTACACCTCCAAGTATATAGGTCCTGGATGGCAGGAAGCTTGGCTCCAGTGATGTACTGGGCCGTACGCACTACCCTCTGTAGCGCCTTACGGTCGGATGCCGAGCAGTTGCCATACCAGGCGGTGATGCAACTGGTCAGGAAGCTCTCGATGGTGCAGCTGTAGAACTTTTTGAGGATCTTGGGACCAATGCCAAATCTTTTCAGTCTCCTGAGGTGGAAAAGGCGTTGTCGTGCCCTCTTCACGACTGTCTTGGTGTGTTTGAACCATGATAGTTTGTTGGTGATGTGGACACCAAGGAACTTGAAACTCTCGACCTGCTCCACTACAGCCCCGTCGATGTGAATGGGGCGTGTTCCCAGTCCCTGTCCCTGAAAATCCTCCCCGGAGCATGATGCTGCCACCACCATGCTTCACCGTAGGGATGGTGCCAGGTTTCCTCCAAACGTGATCTCATCCCAGGTAAGAGGGGGAGTGGCAGCAGCAGCAGGTTCTCCCCATGTGAGCTGAGTCCAGTGGACCAGTCCTGTATCCCCCCACCCAGACAGCGACAGTGGTCTAAACCATGGCTAGCTATCCACAATCTGGCTCGACTAAACAAGGTTTACCAAGAGGGAAGGAGGGAGAGGAAGGTAGAGGAAGAGAAAGAGGGAGGAGAGGAAGGAGGAAAGGGAGAAAATGACTGTAAGAAGGACTGTAAGACTGTAAGAAGGAAAGGAGGGAGAAGGCCGAGCAAGAGGAAGAGGAAGAGGTGGAAGATAACAAGGAGAGTTGATCTGTCCATCACTACCATAAGGAGATCTCTTCTGGGGCCTCTTGTTCTCTCCTCTTTCCCACAGAGGAGCACCTTTCGCAGGCAGCCCAGAGAAGACTCTCCGCTGAGAGAAGGCTAGCCCCTGGAGGTTTCACCTTGGATTTATACAGAGAACCCCCCAGTACTCAAACTGCTTTACATTGTAGAGGGTGATCTAATCTCATTGGAGGCGACCCAATGACCCAGAAATGCTCCATGGACAGACTTCCTCCCTGCTCCCCGTCTCGCTGGCAGGGGGCTCGTAGGAACACCCTCCCTTCCTTGACTCCAGCAACACCCCTTCTTCACCTGCCCCCCTTATCATGTTATGAGTCTCACCTACAGGTCCCGCCCCCTGGCCTACCTGTTGCAGGTGTAAGTATGGTGTGTCGGACACAGCTGCCCTCCACCTCCTCCCCCTCCTCCCCCTCCTTCCCTCTTTCTCCCACTCCCCCCATCTCTCGCGCTCTCTCCTCCTCCCCCTCTCTTCCCTTTAAAGCAATAGTTTAAACCTACACACTTCCTTAAACCTAAAATAAGTCAAGAAGTAATTTTGTGTGGAAGTCAAACATTTGTTCAGAACGACAAAATCGAGACCTTTACATAGCCCATCTCTCATTGTCTATAGGAGTGATGTACACTGGTCAAATTGCCCAAATGTTAATTTAGACATTCACAAATTTTACAGATTTTGACTCTCACTAATGTCATGAAATGTTTGGCAAAGTAGTAAAGAAGGTTGTATTATACTTTTCTTGTGTACTAGATCATATGGTTTGGAAAGTGTTTTTTTTCTCAGACATAAATGAACAATTCCAGGTGAAAGCTAAAGGTCGTAGCTTCCTGGGGGGAGGGACACCACTACATTAATAAAATATTTCCCTCTTGCTAGATTGATGACTAAAGCCCTAGTGAAACAGTGCAAAATGGTTGTCAGCTCAACTGGTTAAATACAAGACCTGTTCATTGTGAAATGTATGTGTTCAAGTCTAATAATTTTGCTCTATATATTTTCTACTCTGTATGTAATTTTATCTGTTTAAGCTGTTTGGATTGTTAATTGATATAACACAGGGCACCATTGAAAAAGAGACACTGGTCTCAATTGGGATTCCCTGTAAAAATAAAGAGGAATATGATAGAGGGAATATGATAGCGAGTATTATGATGGAGTGGAATATGATGGAGAGAAATATAATAGAGAGAATATGATGGAGGGAATATGATAGAGGAATTTGATGGAGGGGAATATGATAGAGAATGAATGGAGGAATGTGTGACGCTCTTGAGCAACAAAGGTTGTCTGTTTGGTTATATCAACTGGAAAGACACGGATAAGAAAATGTTCAAACATAATTTTAAACAATACTTTTCTATAGTCAGCTGATATTGATTTCTTTATTTAATTATTTATTAAACTTAAATGCTAAACATCAATGACACCTACTCTTCAATTACATTTTTTGGGCCTATATAATTACACATCCAGCTAATTTTATCCCTCTATGAGCATGCGTACCGTAAAGATACCGTAAGGATCACTCGACTGCAACAGCTCTCGTTGATTTAATCGATCAATGGCTCAGATCACTTGACCAAGATAAACTTGTGGATGAGCTGCTTCTTGATTTTAGTGCTGCAGTTGACCTTGTTGATCATATGGCTAATAGCTGAGGCCATTGAAGAGAGATGTTTTCTTGAACCCTCATTTCTTTTTTGGAACTTTGTTACTGAGGTGACATAGACTATGGAAGACTTGTTTTACTGTAGTAAGGTAGCCTATGTATTTCATTGATGATGATGATGATGATGATGAAAAATATTGGCATTAGTGGTAGGCTGAGATCGAACAAACAACCTAAGTAAGAGAGAGAGAGAGAGAAAGAGAGAGAGAGATTGATTGGAGGAGGGGCGTAGACAAGATGGCGTATTGAATAGAAATCGGTACGAAACACCTCAAGATAAAAACATAATATTCAAAATCAGTAAGTTAGACTAAATATTAGCATTTCATATATTCGCAGTTAATATAATTCAATCTGGATAATAACATAAAACAGATCATAAGGCTAGAGAAATATATCGACAAATATTACATCAACACGCAACACCCAAACATGGCGGAAGATAAGCGAGGAGAGCCGATCCCCAAAAGAAAACGCGACTCTTCAACTGATACGGATGACATATGCTTTTCACCACTAGGTATGGTAAGTGTGGAAAGCGACCTGTTGAAGTCGATAAATGACAAATTGGGCATACTAGAACTGGTCAGTAAAGACGTAAAAGAGTTGAAAGCGAGTCTTCAAATGAGTGACGAAAAAGCTTTGGTAATGGAGAAAGAAACCAAAGAATTAAAAGTGACAGTCTCTAAAATAGAAACGAACGTTAGGGAACTAAAAAAGGAGAACAATCTTCTGAAAGCAGCCTTACTAGACATCCAAACTAGATCGATGAGGGAAAATCTAGTACTTACCGGTATTCAGGAAAAGGAGGGAGAAATAACAGAGAATGTTATGAAGGACTTCCTGCATACAGCGCTACAAATCCCACTCGAGGCTGTCGATAAAATCCAACTCGAACGTGTACATCGTTTCGGAAAAAGAGGACAGAAATATGAGCGCCCAATCGTTGCCAAATTTGCGTTTTTTAAGGAGAAAGCTATGGTGAAGAGCCTGGGAAAAAGACTTGCTGGCACGAAAATAGGCATGAATGATCAGTTCCCGAGGGAGATTGTAGAAAGGCGCAAAGTTCTGTATCCAATCTTCAAGGAAAACAGATTAAAAGGGAAACGTGTTGCATTAGTGGTGGATAAATTATATATTGACAACCAAATGTTCAGAGACACAAAGACTACTCCATGGCTATTCTAAGTGGTAATAGAGGAGTCAAATATTGGAGCACCTGATAGGGATTGTAATATTAAATAACATTTATAGTAAGTATAGTATTGTATAAAAGGATAAAACGATATAACAAGCAGAATAATACATATTTAAATACAAATAATTAGAACATGGCTTTTTTTGGCGGGAGGTTGTTGTTTTGGCGGATGGTTGTTGTGGTTGGTCCTGTGTTCTCTCTGGCGTCCTTTCCCCCTTGCGGCAGATGTGGATGCGGGTGCGTTTGCACGCTCGGCCCATTTCTTCCCCAGTCAACCATGTGGTATGCATTTTTGTGTTTGAAAAGGTGCGGCGTTAAATGAGTGAGAGGGGAAATGGTTGCATATCCCGGAGCCGACCGGGGGTCTGGGAGCAGGGGTACAGAGAGAGAGCTGTCAATTTTGTGTGGATGAGGGATATACATTTTTAAATATAGTATACATCTAATCTAATTTTCCATTGTCCTATCATGATGGAAAGATCCCTAACCCTATAACCTTGACACCCACCTGAGCGACCTATACACCAAAGAGAAGTTCCCATCTCTTTTTTGGACCTGCTGTGAATATGCAGCCTAAACAGAGAAATAAATACGGTCAGAGACCTACTTGAGCAGCACCGCCCCCTCAAGATTCTGAGCCTGCCTGGCAGGGTTGGTCATACAAAGCCAGAGCCCCCTGATGGGAGAGCATAATATACAAGGAAATTCTCAAAGCTGCTAATGAGAACCTTGACGACCTTTTACCTAGCCGGTGGGGATTCCGGTGGGGTACGCCCACCCAGGTAGTGGCAGTGCTGGCAACACTGGCTGCAGTAACCCATGGGGAGGGGGTCACACTCGGACAATCAGAGAGGGGGTTTATCATTGTAGCCCAGGTGGCACAAAATAATCAAAGGTCTGATCGCATGGAGATGCTTGGGAAAATGGTTACAACAGGGGATCAGAGTGTTTGTGTCTCAGGTGAAGAGGGTGATCTGATCTCCATCACCTAGGACTGGACATAGATTAAGTAGATTAATCAAATCTCACATTGTTATCAATTTCTACTCAATCTGCATGCTTTCTCAGTCAGCTTTAACTGTATCTGCACTCGTAGATCAAGTTATTTCTCGAGTTGGGCTCTGGGATATAACAGCTGTTGAGTATCTGTTTTTATGGTGGACTGTGGAGGGGAGGGGTTGAGTGTGTTGGAGTATGTGAGTATGTGCGTGTGTGCTTGTCTGACATCTGTTGTGGGGGGGTGGGGATGTTGGGGGGGAGGGTATGGGATGGACCGCGGGAATTATTTGCTGGGATAATAATTACTTGTCAATGAATTAAATGTAATACAATGGCAATCCGGGTTATATGTTAGAATCCTACGCGTGAACTGCCGACATTATTACGCATATTAATTGATAATGATGAAAAATAGGATATGCATAATTAAAAAATAAATAAATAGATATATATATATAGAGGTGAAAGCATTGGAAATGCTTTTGGCGGTTGACCTGCTTTTGTTTTGTGGGTGGCACTATGTGCTGTTTTCGATGGATGGGTCCTGGCCTCTCGGGGCCTTAGGGATACGGAGGGACGTGGGTGGGATGCTGATCACGGGGATGACGGCTCAACTTGGGATGGGAAGGGGCTTTAGCGGGGGAATTAGTGGAGAACAATTGAAGGGCTACTCCGTAGCAATGCAAATATCACGGTACAGCTATATGGACACTCAATCATTACGCTATTTTTTATTGGTAAATTTACAAACATATATAATGATAAATAGACTTGAAACTTGTATCTCATTATGGTGTATGGTGAAATAAGTATAGCCAGTTATAATTGTAATGGCTTAGCTGATAATAACAAAAGAAGAACAATATTTACATGGCTCAAAGAGAAGGAATATAATATCTATTGTATACAGGAAACTCATTCAACAATTCGAGATGAAGTAGCGTGGAAAAAAGAATGGGGGGGGAAATATACTTCTCCCATGGGCAAAGAAATTCAAAAGGGGTGATGATATTAATTAATAGTAATTTCGATCCAAATGTGCAAATTGTACAAATAGATACACAAGGTAGATGGATTATTTTAAATATGTTATTGGACCATAAACAGATATGGCTCATTAACCTTTACGGACCAAATAATGATGATCCACAATTCTTTGACAATATATATAATAAATTATCAAGCCTGCAAGCAACTCAAGACAATATTATTATGGTGGGGGATTATAATACTGTTTTAAATAGCTCAATGGACCGTAAAGGAAATCACACCACAAACAATCACCCACATGCTCTTAAGGAAATTGTGAATGTCATGGATACATTAGAACTAGTAGATATATGGAGGCTTAAATATACTGATCTAGTGAGATATACATGGCGGAGACTGAATCAAGCTAGTCGTCTTGACTTCTTTCTTATCTCATTCTCGTTGGCACCAAAAGTAAAAAAAAATGTTGATAGGGGACAGAATGCGGTCAGACCATCATATAATAGGCATATACATTACTCTTACTGAATTTCCACGTGGGCGAGGATATTGGAAATTTAATCAAGCCTATTGGATGATAATTTATTTATAATTAGAACAAAGGAATTTATAACTGATTTTTTCCAACATAACATAGGTACAGCGAATCCCCTTATTGTATGGGACACCTTTAAATGTGCCTTTAGAGGCCATGCAATTCAGTACTCATCTCGAAAACAAAAGCAATTTAGGTCAAAAGAGTTTATACTAAGAAAGGAAATAGAAAGTCTAACAGAACAGATAGATGGCAATAAAAACTGTAACATAGAGGCTCAGAATAAATTAGAGGAAAAACAAAAAGAAATTGAGAAACTTATTCAAGAAAGATCAAGTGTAACATATTATAAAAATAAAGCAAACTGGATGGAATATGGGGGAAAATGCACAAAATTCTTTTTTAATCTTCAACATAGGAATGCTACCAAAAAGAACTTAATGAAACTGGTTACAATTGACGGAGTCACCCATGATTCACCAAATGACATTTTGAAGGAAGAAACAAAGTACTTTAAGCATATGTTTTCTTTTCAGTCGCCTCCATCTCCTCTAACTGAAGCTAATTGTAGAGATTTTTTTTCTATTGATAATGTCAAATTAACAGCCACACAGAAAGACTCATGTGAAGGTGAATTTACAGAGGAGGAACTTCTGGATGCAATTAAAGACTTTAAGTCTGGGAAAACTCCAGGGTTGGATGGCATACCAGTCGAGGTATACCAAACCTTTTTTGATATACTAAGAGGACCGTTATTAGCATGTTTTAACCACTCTTATGTAAATGGTAGATTATCTGACACTCAAGAAGAAGGACTGATCTCATTATTACTGAAACAGGATACAAGTGGAAAATATAAAGATCCAGTCCATTTACAAAATTGGAGGCCCCTTACACTTCAGTGTTGTGATGCAAAAATCCTAGCAAAATGTATAGCGCATAGAATTAAAAAGGTATTGCCGGATATTATTCATTCTAATCAGACAGGTTTTTTACATGGAAGATACATTGGAGATAATATAAGGCAAGTATTGGAAACATTAGAACACTATGGAAAATATGGGAAACCAGGCCTGCTATTCATAGCAGACTTCGAAAAGGCATTTGATAAAGTTCGACTGGGGTTTATATATAAATGCCTGGAGCATTTCAATTTTGGAGAATCTCTTATAAAATGGGTCAAAATCATGTATAGTAACCCTAGGTGTAAAATAGTAAATAATGGCTATTTCTCTGAAAGTTTTAAACTGTCAAGAGGAGTGAAACAAGGTTGTCCACTATCGGCATATCTATTTATTGTGGCCATCGAGATGTTAGCGATTAAAATCAGATCTAATAATAATATCAGAGGATTAGAAATAAAGACCTTAAAAACAAAGGTGTCATTGTACGCTGATGATTCATGTTTTTTTTTAAATCCACAACTAGAATCCCTCCACAGCCTCATAGAGGATCTAGATACATTTTCTAACCTCTCTGGATTACAACCAAATTATGACAAATGTACTATATTACGTATTGGATCACTAAAAAATACAATTTTTACATTACCATGTATTTTACCAATAAAATGGTCTGATGGTGATGTGGATATACTCGGAATACATATCCCAAAGGAAATAAATGATCTCACTTCAATAAATTTTAATAGAAAATTAGCAAAAATAGATAAGATCTTACTACCATGGAAAGGAAAATACCTGTCAATTTGTGGAAAAATCACCCTGATTAACTCATTAGTATTATCACAGTTTACCTATTTGCTTATGGTCTTGCCTACGCCTAGCGAACAGTTTTTTAAATTATATGAGAAAAAAATATTCAATTTTATTTGGAACGGCAAGCCAGACAAAATTAAAGAGCATATTTATATAATGAATATGAATTCGGAGGACAGAAATTATTAAATATTAAAGCATTAGACCTATCACTAAAAGCTTCAGTCTTACAAAAGTTATACTTAAATCCGAACTGGTTCTCAAGCAAATTAGTAAGATTGTCTCACCCAATGTTCAAGAAAGGCCTTTTTCCCTTTATTCAGATTACAACCTCACACTTTCAGTTATTTGAAAAGGAAATAATCTCCCAAATGTCACTATTTCTAAAACAAGCCATAGAAAGTTGGTTGCAATTTCAATTTAATCCTCCAGAAACGACAGAACAAATAATGCAACAAATATTGTGGTTAAATTCAAATATACTAATTGACAAAAAACCTTTATTTTTTGACAGAATGTTTAAAAAAGGTATAATCTTTGTAAATGATATCATCGGTAGGACTGGTGGAGTTATGACGCACATGCAGCTAACAAAAACATATGGAAATGTCTGCTCTACCCAAAATTACAACCAAATAATGGCAGCATTACCGCAAAAATGGAAGAGGAAAGTGGAAGGGGGAGAAAGTAAGGAACTTGTCTGTCGGCCTTGCATTAAAGAACATAATTGGTTAAGGAAAACTGTGATAAATAAAAAAATATATCAGTTTCACTTAAGGACCAAAGGATTGACAGCCGTCCCATATAGATTGCAAAATAGTTGGGAAGAGATCTTTGATGTACCGATCCCATGGCATAGTGTTTATGAACTGACACGCAAAACGACACCGGATTCAAAAATTAGAATCTTTCAATTTAAATTATTATATAAAATCCTTGCTACCAATAGAATGTTATTTATATGGGGGATACAATCTTCCCAGCTCTGCAGATTTTGCTGTGAAGAGACGGAATCATTGGACCATTTGTTTTGGTTCTGTCCATTTGTAGCTTGTTTTTGGACACTGGTCCAGGAATGGCTAAAGGATTGCAATATTTACCTGGAACTAACCTTGCAGATAGCATTACTGGGTGATCTGAAAAGTCATAGTCAATCAATCAATAATATAATAATACTTTTAGCAAAGCTGTTTATTTTTAACTCTCAATCTGTAGAAGCAATGAGAATAGAAAGGTTCAGAACTTTTGTAAAACATCACAGTACGGTTGAAATATATATGGCAAATAGAAATCCGATATGGATGGTGTTAAGAGATAGATGGGAGGTATTGAATAGAGTTGAAGGATGGGACTAATAACAAATAACAACAAATAATAACAAAGATAGCTAATAATGTAAAGCATACTGTGTCCATAATAAGTATATAGGCTGTATGTTGGGAGCTTTTGGGAAAGAGCACAGTTAGAAAGATATGGCATATAGAAGCAAACCGGATGGACATCATGGAAACGATCGGAGAGGTTGAGAGTAGAAGTAGTTCAGGAGCAAAAAAATAAATAAAAATAATAATAATAATAATAATGATATATATGTATGTATATGTATATATATATGTATATATATAATAGAATTATTGTAAAATTAACTGTGTCCATAAGGTGTAGATAGTAAGTATAGACCGGAAGTAGAGGCCTGGGCATTGTTGTTCACTAATTTACTCCAAGTAGGGAAAGGATGGTGGGGTTGAAAAGTAATAAAGGGGAGTATATATATAAAAATATATCTATATATAAAACAATAAAAAACAATAAAAAAAACATGGGGGATTGGAAGTGATGCAGACAATTACATTGATAGAAGATACAATCTATCTGCAATATTAAGCTGATCCATTCCCCCCCAAAAAAAAAAAAAAAAAAAAAAAACCTAAGTAAGCCTGGCTGCTATTTATGATATCTAAAACATATAGACTTTTAATTAGGCAAAACACATGTCGTTTGAATGGTCAACAATTTTACATGAGTTACAGCATTTTATTTTAATAAAAAATTAGGTTATATGGATTCATTGTATATATTAGGTATGACTGTGCTGCATAGGTACAAAAAATCTAAAATAAATAAACTAAATTGTGCCAGCATTTGATAACACATGAAAGCTGCTGAGGGTAACCATGGCAATGGGGACTCCATTGTGACATCACAAGATTCCGATTCTGGAAGGTTACCTGTTGCACAGACAAACTGAACAGTGCAAAGAGACTGATTCAACTAACCACTGACAAATTATTAATGTCCTATTTCATTAGTGAGAGAACACACTGCTTACTTCAGAGGTAGGTTGTAATATAACTTATTGTGAATGTGTTTCAGTAGTATAACTTATTTTCAAATTACTTGTGTATGAATGTGACATTTTAAGTAGACCTAACATGACTAGTGAAACTGTTGAAGAGAGATAGTTTGCTTGAGTCCTCTTTTTGTGAGAAAATGCTTCATCCTGACACCTGAGATGTCATGCCACGGTGGATAGCTGTTTCCAATGTTATTCACGCTTAAGAGTACCTGTAATTAAGCCAGCTAGCTTTCTACCATTTCAGCCGTTTTTCTAACTTCATTATCTGAGGCATCAGCGTTAGGTAGTTAGTACCTACTGTACTTAATTACACCTACTGATTGCAGAAGACAAATATCAGCTGGCGTCGGGTAAGTTTGGCTTTGTACATAGCTTGGGCTTTGTCGAGTAAGGCTTAATTATGTATTTAGAACGTAGTTGGTTATTGTAAGTAGGCATCGCGGGCTGTTGTGGATAGTTATTGTAGGTTAGCATTATATTCGGCTATGCCGGGGATTAGCACGAAGCTAGCCAGCTAGCTAGCCGTGTCTCATACAAAGTCAACACAGTAGCCAATCACGACTAGCTAACTGTACCGCAGCAGCTAAATACAATATATTTGTACTAGCTAGCCAACGTTTAATTATTGCTGCGTTATGATAGGAACTAGACACAGACACGAATTATCTGTTTAGCGTGTTAAAACACTATCGGTCGTTTGTTGTTACCAAGTATTGGTGCTAAACTGTGTGTTATTGGATGCTAGCATGCTTGTTGGCTAAAGCGTCATAGCTAGGCACCGTGGGCTGTTGTGGGTGGCTATTGTAGGTAGCACGTAGCTAGCTAGCCGTTTTCCAAACAAAGTCAACACAGTAGCCATTGCTAGTTAGCCAACATGACCAGCCAACTGTACTGTAGCTGCTAAATACAATATATTTGTGCTAGCTAGCCAACGTAATTCGTTAACACACAAATTATCTGTTTAGTGTGTTAGCTCACTACTGTTAGTTTGTTGTAACCAAGTATTGGTGCTAAACTGTGTGTTATTGGATGCTAGCATGCTGGTCAGCCATGGTGCCATTTGTGCTAAACTGTGTGTTATTGGATGCTAGCATGCTAGTCAGCAATGGTGCCATTGGTGCTAAACTGTGTGTTATTGGATGCTAGCATGCTAGTCAGCCATGGTGTCATATTTAGCTAGCTGAACAAAGCAAGTTGAGTCTATTCCTTGAAACATTGAACTGCTGTAGTTCACAACAATTCTAATTTCTAAAAGTGGAAGTTGGGAGAGTTTTTATCTGGATGGTTCAGTGAAACAATTATAGTTTCTGAGGTGTAAGTTTTGGCGAGGGAGGCCCTACTCACTCCTTTTCCTGATGTTTAATTCATTTCATTCCGATCTCCTCTGCATTATTGTAGCCATTTGCTACAGCCTGTCAACTATGCCTCTGCCTATCCCTGTTCTCTCCTCTCCACACAGGCCACACAAACGCCTCACACCGCGTGGCTGCTGCCTCTCTAACCTGGTGGTCCCTGCACGCACCCCACACCTGGAGTTCCAGGTCTCAGGCAGCCTCTGGAACTGCCGTTCTGCTGCCAACAAAGCTGACTTCATCCCAGCCTATGCTAACCTCCATTCCCTCGACTTCCTGGCGCTGACGGAAACATGGATTACCACTGAAAACACTGCTACTCCTACTGCTCTCTCCTCGTCTGACCATGTGTTCTCGCATACCCCGAGAGCATCTGGTCAGAGGGGTGGTGGCACAGGAATCCTCATCTCTCCCAAGTGGACATTCTCAATTTTTCCCCTAACCCATCTGTCTATCTCCTCATTTGAATTCCATGCTGTCACAGTCACTAGCCCATCTAAGCTTAATATCCTTGTCATCTATCGCCCTCCAGGTTCCCTTGGAGAGTTCATCAATGAGCTTGACGCCTTGATAAGCTCCTTTCCTGAGGATGGCTCACCCCTCACAGTTTTGGGGGATTTCAACCTCCCTACGTCTACATTTGACTCATTTCTCTCTGCCTCCTTCTTTCCACTCCTCTCCTCTTTTGACCTCACCCTCTCACCGTCCCTCCCTACTCACAAGGCAGGCAATACGCTTGACCTCATCTTTACTAGATGCTGCTCTTCTACTAATCTCACTGCAACTCCCCTCCATGTCTCCGACCACTACTTTGTGTCCTTTTCTCTCTCGCTCTCCTCCAACACTACTCACTCTGCCCCTACACAGATGGTAATGCGCCGCCGCAACCTTCGCTCTCTCTCTCCCACTACTCTCTCCTCTTCCATCCTATCATCACTTCCCTCTGCTCAATCCTTCTCCCTCCAATCTCCTGATTCTGCCTCCTCAACCCTCCTCTCCTCCCTTTCTGCATCCTTTGACTCTCTGTGTCCCCTATCCTCCCGGCCGGCTCGGTCCTCCCCTCCAGCTCCGTGGCTTGATGACTCATTGCGAGCTCACAGAACAGAGCTCCGGGCAGCGGAGCGGAAATGGAAGAAAACTAAACTCCCTGCCGACCTGGCATCTTTTCACTCCCTCCTCTCTGAATCCCCCCCCCCCTCCCCCCCTCCTCTCTCTCGGTGGATGACTTCGTCAACCACTTTGAAAAGAAGGTTGACGACATCCGATCCTCGTTTGTTAAGTCTAATGACACTGCTGGTCCTACTCACACTGCCCTACCCTATGCTTTGACTTCTTTCTCCCCTCTCTCTCCAGATAAAATCCTGCGACTTGTGACTGCAGGCCGCCCAACAACCTGCCCGCTTGACCCCATCCCCTCCTCTCTTCTCCAGACCATCTCCGGTGACCTTCTCCCCTACCTCACCTCGCTGATCAACTCATCCTTGACCGCTGGCTATGTCCCTTCCGTCTTCAAGAGAGCGAGAGTTGCACCCCTTCTCAAAAAACCAACACTCGATCCCACTGACGTCAACAACTACAGACCAGTATCCCTTCTTTCTTTTCTTTCCAAAACTATTGAGCGTGCCGTCTTTAGCCAACTCTCTTGCTATCTCTCTCAGAATGACCTTCTTGATCCAAACCAGTCAGGTTTCAGGACTGGTCATTCAACTGAGACTGCTCTTCTCTGTGTCACGGAGGCTCTCCGCACTGCTAAAGCTAACTCTCTCTCCTCTGCTCTTGTCCTTCTAGACCTGTCTGCTGCCTTTGATACTGTGAACCATCAGATCCTCCTCTCCACCCTCTCCGAGCTGGGCATCTCCGGCGCGGCTCACTCCTGGATTGCGTCCTACCTGACCGGTCGCTCCTACCAAGTGGCGTGGCGAGAAGCTGTCTCCGCACCACGTGCTCTCACCACTGGTGTCCCCCAGGGCTCAGTTCTAGGCCCTCTCCTATTCTCCCTATACACCAAGTCACTTGGCTCTGTCATATCCTCACATGGCCTCTCCTATCATTGCTACACTGACGATACACAACTAATCTTCTCCTTTCCCCCTTCTGATAACCAGGTGGCGAATCGCATCTCTGCATGTCTGGCAGACATATCAGTATGGATGTCGGATCACCACCTCAAGCTGAACCCTGGCAAGACGGAGCTGCTCTTCCTCCCGGGGAAGGACTGCCCGTTCCATGACCTCGCCATCACGATTGACAACTCCGTTGTGTCCTCCTCCCAGAGTGCGAAGAGCCTTGGCGTGACCCTGGACAACACCCTGTCGTTCTCCGCTAACATCAAGGCGGTGACCCGATCCTGCAGATCCACACTCTACAACATTCGGAGAGTACGACCCTGCCTTACACAGGAAGCGGCACAGGTCCTAATCCAGGCACTTGTCATCTCCCGTCTGGATTACTGCAACTCGCTGTTGGCTGGGCTCCCTGCCTGTGCCATTAAACCCCTACAACTCATCCAGAATGCCGCCGCCCGTCTGGTGTTCAACCTTCCCAAGTTCTCTCACGTCACCCCCCTCCTCCGCACACTCCACTGGCTTCCAGTTGAAGCTCGCATCCGTTACAAGACCATGGTGCTTGCTTATGGAGCAGTGAGGGGAACGGCACCGCCGTACCTTCAGGCTCTGATCAGTCCCTACACCCAAACGAGGGCATTGCGTTCATCCACCTCTGGCCTGCTGGCTCCCCTTCCTCTGCGGAAGCATAGCTCCCGCTCAGCCCAGTCAAAACTGTTCGCTGCTCTGGCACCCCAATGGTGGAACAAGCTCCCTCACGACGCCAGGACAGCGGAGTCACTCACCACCTTCCGGAGACATTTGAAACCCCACCTCTTTAAGGAATACCTGGGATAGGATAATGTAATCCTTCTACCCCCCCCAAAAAAACAAAAACAAAGAGAAAAGAAAAAGAAAAAAGAAAATTGTAAAGTGGTTATCCCACTAGCTATAGGGTGAATGCACCAATTTGTAAGTCACTCTGGATAAGAGCGTCTGCTAAATGGGGTAAATGTGCCCTTGAGCAAGGCACTTAACCCTAATTGCTCCTGTAAGTCGCTCTGGATAAGAGCGTCTGCTAAATGACTAAAATATAAAATGTAAATGTAATGTTACAATTGTAGTGAGCCAGCCTAATGGCTAATGCATTCTATTGATGACAGAAAAAAAACCTCTCTCTGTGTTAATCACCAACATATGTTGTAATCAATTATCTCAATAAATATGTACCAAAAGAGTAGGTTGTGTAAAAAAACAAGTACGCCTACCTAATTTGTAGCTGATTCATTTCTAATAAGAATAATATGTTCTTAATTGAATGGACATCCATTTCAAATGGTTGAATTGATAGACCTCTTTAAATTGAGGTGCACTCAAAGAGAAGACTGGCATTTTTACCTCCTTGGTTTTTAAAATAGATGAAACTGTACAAGTTAGGTCCTGCATGGATATAGAGTCATTTTCTACCCAAAACACAGTGCTTTCAATGATATGATGGAAGTGATTAGTGTGGATTGTGAGAACCAGGCCCAATATGGAGTAGAGCTACATGAGGGGTTGAATAAGGCTCAATAGTAAGGTACAGAAAGATCCTGAAGTTTGCTTTTTAAAGTCTGTGTTGTGCTTTTTCATCTGCCATGGCAACGCCTTGCATCACAATGATGATGTCATGAAGGATATTGTTCACAAAATGATAAGAACAGCCAAAATCGATTCATTTCAACTTGGTCGCTTTTCCAGTAGCCAACTTTTTACTAGTAATTCAGATAGGCCTATTGCCTAAACATATCTGGATCAGGATTCTCACTTGCTTAATTGTAAGTAGCTGGGAAGAAAACGTGTGCACATTGTAAAGAGATGCATTATTATTTGGTTAGCAACACCCACTTACTACAACGTTGTGTATTTTCCAGAGTTATTGTTAGCTAAGAGCTAGACATGGAGGGTTCAACGCTGACACAGAGGAGGGGTGAGTGTCGGTTGGAGGAAAGGGCGATCTAGACAGACTACGTGATGGAGCTGGGAGCCAGGTTGGCTCTGGTTTTGCAGATCCAGAAGGATCAGGAGAAGAAGATGAAGAGGATTTGGTTCAAGTCGAGGAAAATGCCAAGACTGATTGAGGAGGTAACAAGACCAACTTTGACAAAGTCGACAAGAGTTCTGTTTAACAATATTAATTAAAGCAAATATAAGTTAAATGTTCCATATGCCATGGAATGTAAGCTAACAATGTTTTGTCCTTATTTCTTTTTGTATTAGGCTACACCATGGCAATGCTTATAATTGTTCTTGTCTAAATGTGTTGTATCGTGTCTGTCTGTTTCAGTGAATTTATGTCCTCAGTTCTTATGGTTGTCTGGTCATAAAAAATAAACAACCGTTCTATCATAGACGCTCACATCAGGATTATGTGGTTGTCTCACCTAGCTACCTTAAGTTGAATGCACTAACTGACTATACGTCGTTCTGGGTAAAAGCGTCTGATAAATGGCTAAAATGTCAAATGTTATGCTGGGTGTGGGGCATGTATTTTTACACTTAGCTGGCCCATTGGCTAGGGGACCAAGGGTTGGGACAGACAGGTGCAGAGCATCTTAGAGGACACTATATATATATATATGTATATGTGATGTATAAGTAAGTAGTGCTGACTCATACAGTATGTATGTATGTACTGAATGTGATCACTTTCATCATGTCTGTTTCTTTTCTCACGCAGAATGTGTGAGATGTGAGCAACTGTCCTCTCACTGAGTTCATGGCTCCCTGTATTGACTCCCTCCCACCACTGGCTTTCACCAATCAGAGGCCTATACCTACCATGTTGCATCCCCCCTCTCCATTTGCCATACGCGCTCAGGATGCACAGCAGTTCATTGTATTTTCATACTTTGTCCCTGAAACCTGCCAGTCTGCTGAATGCCCAGTTGCCACAGAGGCCACTGCAGATGTATCTACAGGTATACGAGAGGACCTATGGACAGATATACATCTTTCCTCAATGCTGCATCGATACCTGCCACACTTCTTTGACGAAGACTCCATGCAGCCACATCAGGCAGTAGAGGGCACCACTGAGGTCTCAGTTGCTCCAGTGGCAATATCTAATGTTGAGGAAGAGGACAGATTCTATCATTACTCCCTCCCACCCCTGGCTCAGCGGTTCATTGGCAATTCATTCAATTTCCTCGAAACCTCTAAGCCTGCTGTTTCAGCCACAGAGTGCCCAGTTGCCACAGAGACCACTGCTACCACAGCCACTGTCAAGGGAGAGAATCGATGGGCAGCTAGAAGTCTTCCTTCAGTGCTGCCTACATGCCTGCCAACAGTCTTTGACGATGACTTCATGCCATCAGAGCAGACAGTAGAGGATACCTATGAGGTCTCAGTTGCTACAGAGACCACTGCAGGCACAGCTACTGTTGATTTTGGAGTGTACAGATCAGCAGCTAAATGCCCTGTCCCAATGCTGCCTCCAAGTCTGCCACCTGTCTTTGAAGTTGACTACAAACTGCCAGGGGAGGCAGTAGAGGACACCACCAAGTGTCCAGTTATCAGTGAAACAAACAATGATGTGTCCACTCACCTCAAAGAGGACATGGCAGCTGATCAAAGCCCTCCTGACCCTGCAGCACTTCCTCCAAGCTCGCCATTTATTCGAGACTCTGACCACAAACTGACAGAGGAGACAAAAGAGGATGCCACCGAGTCCTCCGTTACCACAGCGATCACTGCAGGCACATCCATTGTCCAGGGAGAGAACCTGTTGGGTGATAAAAGCCCGGCTCCAATGCTGCCTTCAAAGTTGCCACACATTCTAGACAATGGCCACAAGCAGCCAGAGGAGGCAGTAGAGGACACCACCAAGAGTCAAGTGTCCAGGGAAGTGGCCGTTTCCGTCTCCACTGTCCACACTCTGCCAGGGGAGGCAGTAGAGGACACCAACAAGTGTCCAGTTGCCAGGGAAGCAGCCGTTTCTGTGTCCACTGTCCACACGGAGGAGTGTTTGGCTGATAAAAGTCCTCCTGCACCTGCAACACTGCCTCTAATCCTGACCTGCACCCACAACAATGACCACAAACCGCTATGGAAGACAGTTGAGTGCACTACAAAGTGCTCAGTCGACACAGAGGCAACTGTTGCTATTTACACCTGGGATGATAAAAGTCCTCCAGGTCTGCAATGCATTCACAACAACAATGACCACAAGCAGCCAGAGGAGACCGTTGAGGACACCACATATTGCTCAGTTAACACAGAGGCAAGTGCAGTTGCATCCACTGTCAAGAGAGAGGAACTGATCAGTGATAAATGCCTTGTCCTAGCACTTCCTCCAAGCCTGGCATGCATCCATGACAAGGACCACAAGCAGCAAGAGCAGAAAGGGAAGGGCACTAGTGAAGAGGTGGATCGCTGCCCTCATGCTCACCAGCTGGTCCCAGATGCAGTGGCGGCTCCTGAAAAAATTCTCAGGAGGGGCAATTTTTCTGATGATTTAGGTGACCTACACACATTTAAAAAAAGATATGTCCAGCAACAACATGAAGACAGGGGCAGCATATAAGTCAATACCAGAAGCATTTATTGACTGATCTCAAAAGTGTTGGCTTACCAGGGTTGGTGGAGCCCTCAGTTTCATCTTTGCCTCGCAAAGCTAACTCAAACACTCCGCAAAACTTCACACACTGGATTAGCCGGCTGAGGATGTGGCGGTTCTTGCTAATGTCGTAGTAAATATATTTGTTATAGTGAATATGGAATATGATATGTTGAGTAAAATGTTGTGCTAAGATCTATTTAGGTCAGGAGCTGGTTATAAGTTCTGTTCCTATCCAATAACAATGGACAAAAGGGTCCTATCTTGTCAGCCTTGTCAGCAGGTGGCCAAGGACAACACCCACGCCATAGGCCTCTCAGTTCTTCCAACTCACGAGTTCTTGCTCTGAGGACACACACACACACAAACACACACACACACACACATCATCACTGTTAAACACACACACACACACACATCATCACTGTTAAACACACACACACACACACACACACAAAAATCCCCTCTCTTAGGCTGAACATTTGAAGACAGAGAACCCGACTCAGAGCCAATGCAACAGTGACAGTAGCCTGGAGGGGACCTCGCCCAACTCATCAGGACCAATCAGAAGATCAGAACTACTAGATTGAACCTACTTCATTTATTGCATAAAATGTCTGCACACAATGTTTCGGGGCTCTCTTCAGATAATAATAATAATAATAATAATAATAATATGCCATTTAGCAGACGCTTTTATCCAAAGCGACTTACAGTCATGCGTGCATACATTTTTGTGTATGGGTGGTCCCGGGGATCGAACCCACTACCTTGGCGTTACAAGCACCATGCTCTACCAGCTGAGCTACAGAAAGTGGATACTCATGGATGCGCATTGCAATTGTAAAATGTCAACACAATTGGAGACACCACGTCATTTTTGGAGACATGTTATTGACAGTAAACTATTGTAGATGCGACTGCTAACTAAATAAAACATTTTAGCTGGCTAGCTAATCATCTTAGCTAAATGTGGGGCAAACAATTCAGTTATTTACCGTTAATTTGAGGGATTGAGGTGAAAGAAATCGAGTTACATAGTGATACTTTACGATATACTGTATTGACAATATCGCAATATTTTAGCGCTAGTTGGCTGTACCTGCACCAAAACACCATTATTGTTCCTTCATAGCTTGTTCTCAATCTTTTCACATTGGGAGCCAATTTGATTTCAGCACTTTTATTTCCATGACTGATCAAAACTCGTTCTCATGGCTTTCTGATCCCTCTGCAACAGACATATGGTGCGCAATAAAATCACAGTATCGAATCGCAATACGTATAGAATCATGAGACTCGCAATGCTGATGCATATATCTTATCGTGAGGTTCCTGGCAATTCCCAGCCCAAGTTAATTTGCCACAACAAATCTCTTCGCTAGCAAACGCGATGTCTTCTCCAAAACGGCAATGTGTCTCCAGCAATGTTTACTTTTTTGACGTTCTATGGCATCTCCACTTTCCAAGCATATATGACCACATGTAATATTTTGGTAAGTGATGCAAATAGTGAACTATGTAGGGCCAGGATGTAAAATATATGTAGCTGCAGCAATTTCTCTTATCTGATATGGTAAGTAATGGGGCTTAATTTATAGCTCCCTAAGAGTTTGACGAACGGGTCCGTGAACGCGATTCCAGATATATTTACCTCTGAATAAACTGCCTTTATTACACCATATCCACATCCAGTAAACTTGTGATTATCAACACTAACCTCATCGTTGTGGCGGCGGACAGCTAGCCTGTATCCCTCGTCATCCAGTTGAGTGAGTGGCAATGTCTTTTTTCGTTCGTACCAATTTTTGGAAAATCCTCGGGTGTAGGACTTTCCGCCTTTAGTAGAAACCTGTTGAATTATTAAATTTGGTCTGGGAGGTCCTAATTGTTTCGTTGCCAATTTATCTTCATTTGTTCGCCGACAAAAAGGAACTTCCTTCAAAGACACAATCGAGTTGGACTGAAGCCTAGCCATTTTGATAGTAGTAGTGAATTGATTGAGGCTGCTACCTGGTCTTTTCTTAGTTACGTTCATTCGTGGTTACGTTATGTATGACGAAAGCGCGTAAGTGCAAGCCCACAGACACCCATAGAGAATGTATTGAAAGCTTTGAAATGTGAAACAAATAGATTTTACATGACAGGCTATGAGAGACTTCTGGGCGATTTTCAACCTGACTGAAATCGCCCAAAAAACGGGCGGGGCCATTTGAAGCACGACTTTAGCCTGATTTGACATTTAGTGGCTGGCAGATCAGACGTGAACACTGATAACTGCTGTTGCCGTGATATAATTTTTTATAAATTTATAAAAAAAAATTATATATATATATATTTTTTTTATTTTTATAATTGATTAGAAAAAAAATCCCTTCCTTTTCCCGTTTGGCAGTGCGTCGCCCATATCGCCCTATTGAACAAGCCGTCCCTGCCCAGATGCTAACTTAACTCTGGCAACCCCTCTGCTCTGCATGGCCACTAAGACGCCTGTTAGAGTGAGAGCCTCCATATGCAGGTCAGAGGATGAGGAACCCAGGCCCTGGACGCTGAAAAAGGCAAAGGTAGGTGTCCTATTTTACACTTCTACTCTACAGGGTTGGGGGTCTGTTCCATTTCAATTCAAAGCATTGAATTAAGTACTTCCTGAATTGACTGGAATTGAAATTGAATTGACCCCAACCCTGCTAATCTATGCTCATAGTATAAAACATCACCCCTTACTAGGGTTAACATTTGTATTACGTTTGGTGTGGACCCAGGAAGAACATCTATGGCTATTACAAAATCGGTTTGGGATACAAATAAACAAGTTACCTCAATTACTGTCCTCTAAATTGTGTGCCCCATGAGGCCATCAATGTATGTTGATCACTCAAATGTGCATTGAATGTGCCACATTGGAACAATATTACATCTAGAGTCAATGTCTTCCTGTTAGGATTATTGGACAGGCATTGACATTGAGAGTGAAGAGAGGAGCGTCAAGGAGGAGGTGAGCCCGAGGGAGGGTTTGAAGAGTGAGGCGGACCGTGCCCATTCCAAGAGCTCCAATGGGACGGTTTCATCAGAGAGAGCAGAGACCATCCTGGGAAGAGTGGGCTTTCTGGCCATGAACCTCAAGCAGAAAGTCACATTTTTAAAGATGGAGGAAAAAGAGAAAAATAAGGAACTGAATAAGAAGTTGAAAGATGACGAGAAAGAGAGAAAGGTCTCTTGCCTCGAGGTTGTCGGGAGAGGTTGTGTTTTCTCTAGCAGGAGATAAGCTGGCTTCTTATATGTTGTTGAGTAAAGCTTAAACCATGTATTTAGATTGTATGTAGGTATTGTAGTCAGGTATTATAGGTAGTTTACTTAGGTAGTTATTGTAGGTTATTGTAGGTAATTATTGTAGGTAAGTATTCTATTTGGTGGACCCCGGTGAAGCACGAGTGCTAGCTAACCCACCTCTTGGACCAACAAAGCTAGCTAGCTAGTAACTGCTACTGGTAACTTTTAGCAACTGTGGTTAGTTGTTTCCAATGTTATTTCACGCTTAAGAGTACGTGTAATTGAGCCAGCTAGCTACCGACCATTCAGCTGTTCTTCTAACCTCATTATCCGAGGCATTAACGTTAGATGGTTGGTGGCTGCTGTACTTAATTACAGCTACTGATTGCAGCCTGCCACCCAGTTAGCTGGCAAAATATGATTAGACAAATAATAATATTTATTTGAATGATACAGTATGTTACTAAATTGAAATTAAAATGAAATGTTTTTGTAATTATAACATTTTACGAAATGTAAAAAGAAAAGTTTAAAAAAATAATAATAATAACAAAAGCAAGGTAAAAAGAAAAGGAAACCGATCCAGATTCCTATTACCAGTGTAAAAACAAAGGGGGGAGGTGTCAATGTAAATAGTCCGGGTGGCCATTTGATTAATTGTTCAGCAGTCTTATGAATTGGGGATAGAAGCTGTTAAGGAGCCTTTTGGACCTAGACTTGGCACTCTGGTACCGCTTGCTGTGCGGTAGCAGAGAGAACAGTCTATGACTTGGGTGACTGGAGTCTTTGTCAATTTTTTGGGCCTCCCTCTTACACCTCCAAGTATATAGGTCCTGGATGGCAGGAAGCTTGGCTCCAGTGATGTACTGGGCCGTACGCACTACCCTCTGTAGCGCCTTACGGTCGGATGCCGAGCAGTTGCCATACCAGGTGGTGATGCAACTGGTCAGGAAGCTCTCGATGGTGCAGCTGTAGAACTTTTTGAGGATCTTGGGACCAATGCCAAATCTTTTCAGTCTCCTGAGGTGGAAAAGGCGTTGTCGTGCCCTCTTCACGACTGTCTTGGTGTGTTTGAACCATGATAGTTTGTTGGTGATGTGGACACCAAGGAACTTGAAACTCTCGACCTGCTCCACTACAGCCCCGTCGATGTGAATGGGGCGTGTTCCCAGTCCCTGTCCCTGAAAATCCTCCCCGGAGCATGATGCTGCCACCACCATGCTTCACCGTAGGGATGGTGCCAGGTTTCCTCCAAACGTGATCTCATCCCAGGTAAGAGGGGGAGTGGCAGCAGCAGCAGGTTCTCCCCATGTGAGCTGAGTCCAGTGGACCAGTCCTGTATCCCCCCACCCAGACAGCGACAGTGGTCTAAACCATGGCTAGCTATCCACAATCTGGCTCGACTAAACAAGGTTTACCAAGAGGGAAGGAGGGAGAGGAAGGTAGAGGAAGAGAAAGAGGGAGGAGAGGAAGGAGGAAAGGGAGAAAATGACTGTAAGAAGGACTGTAAGACTGTAAGAAGGAAAGGAGGGAGAAGGCCGAGCAAGAGGAAGAGGAAGAGGTGGAAGATAACAAGGAGAGTTGATCTGTCCATCACTACCATAAGGAGATCTCTTCTGGGGCCTCTTGTTCTCTCCTCTTTCCCACAGAGGAGCACCTTTCGCAGGCAGCCCAGAGCAGACTCTCCGCTGAGAGAAGGCTAGCCCCTGGAGGTTTCACCTTGGATTTATACAGAGAACCCCCCAGTACTCAAACTGCTTTACATTGTAGAGGGTGATCTAATCTCATTGGAGGCGACCCAATGACCCAGAAATGCTCCATGGACAGACTTCCTCCCTGCTCCCCGTCTCGCTGGCAGGGGGCTCGTAGGAACACCCTCCCTTCCTTGACTCCAGCAACACCCCTTCTTCACCTGCCCCCCTTATCATGTTATGAGTCTCACCTATGTCGTGGTAGAAATATTTGACTAGATAATCAACTCAAACATATCTCTCTAGACACCGGAGCCTGTGAACTCAAGAATTAGACTTTATTGCATAATAACGCCTGAGTTCTTTCTCCATGGAGGAACTCTCTCCCTCTGGCTAGGAGATCTCTTATATAGACCCATATGGAAAAAACATGCGTACATTCCTAACTTTTTTTAGTTCTGTACCACCCCTCTCATTCTATCATTCTATTGGCTGCGTGCCTAGGCCCCTTCTTAAAAAACTAATGTAATGCATACCATGTGTCTATACAAGCCCTTGGGCCACAGTTTTAAGAACCCCTCTGAAAGAACACATGCATTCATTTAAAACACAGCATATACACATATACTCCATGCCTATATTTTCTTATTTAAGCATGTATCTGGATTATAAAATATCAAACACGTTCATTCTGTTTCACCATTATCATTTCATAACACACTATAAAACATTTATCATTCATCATCCTCCCCGGCCCCTGAGATTATGTGCATGTGGCCATGTGTCAGGTCATAAGGTCAAAAGCATAAAGAAATGCTAACACTAGTTCCATTGTTACTTCAATCTCCACACAGCCATCACGTCATTGACATTCCCAGACCAGCTGCAGGGAGTTTTTATGAAAAACACATAAATGTCTCTGCTCTGTATTCACCTTTCAACTGGTCCTCAATCCATAAACATTTTAAGGCATATAGGTTTTTTTTAATTTTACAACATATCCATGCTTATTACTAATATTATTATTTTACCTTCCAACTCTCCATACATTTGCCTTAATGATACATAAAATAATACTATACCTACAGGTCCCGCCCCCTGGCCTACCTGTTGCAGGTGTAAGTATGGTGTGTCGGACACAGCTGCCCTCCACCTCCTCCCCCTCCTCCCCCTCCTCCCCCTCCTTCCCTCTTTCTCCCACTCCCCCCATCTCTCGCGCTCTCTCCTCCTCCCCCTCTCTTCCCTTTAAAGCAATAGTTTAAACCTACACACTTCCTTCAACCTAAAATAAGTCAAGAAGTAATTTTGTGTGGAAGTCAAACATTTGTTCAGAACGACAAAACCGAGACCTTTACATAGCCCATCTCTCATTGTCTATAGGAGTGATGTACACTGGTCAAATTGCCCAAATGTTAATTTAGACATTCACACATTTTACAGATTTTGACTCTCACTAATGTCATGAAATGTTTGGTAAAGTAGCAAAGAAAGTTGTATTATACTTTTCTTGTGTACTAGATCATATGGTTTGGAAAGTGTTTTTTTTCTCAGACATAAATGAACAATTCCAGGTGAAAGCTAAAGGTCGTAGCTTCCTGGGGGGAGGGACACCACTACATTAATAAAATATTTCCCTCTTGCTAGATTGATGACTAAAGCCCTAGTGAAACAGTGCAAAATGGTTGTCAGCTCAACTGGTTAAATACAAGACCTGTTCATTGTGAAATGTATGTGTTCAAGTCTAATAATTTTGCTCTATATATTTTCTACTCTGTATGTAATTTTATCTGTTTAAGCTGTTTGGATTGTTAATTGATATAACACAGGGCACCATTGAAAAAGAGACACTGGTCTCAATTGGGATTCCTTGTAAAAATGAAGAGGAATATGATAGAGGGAATATGATAGCGAGTATTATGATGGAGTGGAATATGATGGAGAGAAATATAATAGAGAGAATATGATGGAGGGAATATGATAGAGGAATTTGATGGAGGGGAATATGATAGAGAATGAATGGAGGAATGTGTGACGCTCTTGAGCAACAAAGGTTGTCTGTTTGGTTATATCAACTGGAAAGACACGGATAAGAAAATGTTCAAACATAATTTTAAACAATACTTTTCTATAGTCAGCTGATATTGATTTCTTTATTTAATTATTTATTAAACTTAAATGCTAAACATCAATGACACCTACTCTTCAATTACATTTTTTGGGCCTATATAATTACACATCCAGCTAATTTTATCCCTCTATGAGCATGCGTACCGTAAAGATACCGTAAGGATCACTCGACTGCAACAACTCTCGTTGATTTAATCGATCAATGGCTCAGATCACTTGACCAAGATAAACTTGTGGATGAGCTGCTTCTTGATTTTAGTGCTGCAGTTGACCTTGTTGATCATATGGCTAATAGCTGAGGCCATTGAAGAGAGATGTTTTCTTGAACCCTCTTTTCTTTTTTGGAACTTTGTTACTGAGGTGACAAAGACTATGGAAGACTTGTTTTACTGTAGTAAGGTAGCCTATGTATTTCATTGATGATGATGATGATGATGAAAAATATTGGCATTAGTGGTAGGCTGAGATCGAACAAACAACCTAAGTAAGCCTGGCTGCTATTTATGATATCTAAAACATATAGACTTTTAATTAGGCAAAACACATGTCGTTTGAATGGTCAACCATTTTACATGAGTTACAGCATTTTATTTTAATAAAAAATTAGGTTATATGGATTCATTGTATATATTAGGTATGACTGTGCTGCATAGGTACAAAAAATCTAAAATAAATAAACTAAATTGTGCCAGCATTTGATAACACATGAAAGCTGCTGTGGGTAACCATGGCAATGGGGACTCCATTGTGACATCACAAGATTCCGATTCTGGAAGGTTACCTGTTGCACAGACAAACTGAACAGTGCAAAGAGACTGATTCAACTAACCACTGACAAATTATTAATGTCCTATTTCATTAGTGAGAGAACACACTGCTTACTTCAGAGGTAGGTTGTAATATAACTTATTGTGAATGTGTTTCAGTAGTATAACTTATTTTCAAATTACTTGTGAATGAATGTGACATTTTAAGTAGACCTAACATGACTAGTGAAACTGTTGAAGAGAGATAGTTTGCTTGAGTCCTCTTTTTGTAAGAAAATGCTTCATCCTGACACCTGAGATGTCATGTTACAATTGTAGTGAGCCAGCCTAATGGCTAATGCATTCTATTGATGACAGAAAAAAAAACTCTCTCTGTGTTAATCACCAACATATGTTGTAATCAATTATCTCAATAAATATGTACCAAAAGAGTAGGTTGTGTAAAAAAACAAGTACGCCTACCTAATTTGTAGCTGATTCATTTCTAATAAGAATAATATGTTCTTAATTGAATGGACATCCATTTCAAATGGTTGAATTGATAGACCTCTTTAAATTGAGGTGCACTCAAGGGCACTCAAAGAGAAGACTGGCATTTTTACCTCCTTGGTTTTTAAAATAGATGAAACTGTACAAGTTAGGTCCTGCATGGATATAGAGTCATTTTCTACCCAAAACACAGTGTTTTCAATGATATGATGGAAGTGATTAGTGTGGTTTGTGAGAACCAGGCCCAATATGGAGTAGAGCTACATGAGGGGTTGAATAAGGCTCAATAGTAAGGTACAGAAAGACCCTGAAGTTTGCTTTTTAAAGTCTGTGTTGTGCTTTTTCATCTGCCATGGCAACGCCTTGTATCACAATGATGATGTCATGAAGGATATTGTTCACGAAATGATAAGAACAGCCAAAATCGATTCATTTGAACTTGGTCGCTTTTCCAGTAGCCAACTTTTTACTAGTAATTCAGATAGGCCTATTGCCTAAACATATCTGGATCAGGATTCTCACTTGATTAATTGTAAGTAGCTGGGAAGAAAACGTGTGCACATTGTAAAGAGATACATTATTATTTGGTTAGCAACACCCACTTACTACAACGTTGTGTATTTTCCAGAGTTATTGTTAGCTAAGAGGAAGACATGGAGGGTTCAACGCTGACACAGAGGAGGGGTGAGTGTCGGTTGGAGGAAAGGGCGATCTAGACAGACTACGTGATGGAGCTGGGAGCCAGGTTGGCTCTGGTTTTGCAGAATCAGAAGGATCAGGAGAAGAAGATGAAGAGGATTTGGTTCAAGACGAGGAAGATGCCAAGACTGATTGAGGAGGTAACAAGACCAACTTTGACAAAGTCGACAAGAGTTCTGTTTAACAATATTAAATTAAAGCAAATATAAGTTATTGTAAGGGCAAAATGTTCCATATGCCATGGAATGTAAGCTAACAATGTTTTGTCCTTATTTCTTTTTGTATTAGGCTACACCATGGCAATGCTTATAACTGTTCTTGTCTAAATGTGTTGTATCGTGTCTGTCTGTTTCAGTGAATTTATGTCCTCAGTTCTTATGGTTGTCTGGTCATAAAAAATAAACAACCGTTCTATCATAGACGCTCATATCAGGATTATGTGGTTGTCTCACCTAGCTACCTTAAGTTGAATGCACTAACTAACTATAAGTCGTTCTGGATAAAAGCGTCTGATAAATGGCTAAAATGTCAAATGTTATGCTGGGTGTGGGGCATGTATTTTTACACTTAGCTGGCCCATTGGCTAGGGGACCAAGGGTTGGGACAGACTGGTGCAGAGCATCTTAGAGGACACTATATATATATATATATATATATATATATATATATATATATATATATATATATATATATATGTGATGTATAAGTAAGTAGTGCTGACTCATACAGTATGTATGTATGTACTGAATGTGATCACTTTCATCATGTCTGTTTCTTTTCTCACGCAGAATGTGTGAGATGTGAGCAACTGTCCTCTCACTGAGTTCATGGCTCCCTGTATTGACTCCCTCCCACCACTGGCTTTCACCAATCAGAGGCCTATACCTACCATGTTGCATCCCCCCTCTCCATTTGCCATACGCGCTCAGGATGCACAGCGGTTCATTGTATTTTCATACTTTGTCCCTGAAACCTGCCAGTCTGCTGAATGCCCAGTTGCCACAGAGGCCACTGCAGATGTATCTACAGGTATACGAGAGGACCTATGGACAGATATACATCTTTCCTCAATGCTGCATCGATACCTGCCACACTTCTTTGACGAAGACTCCATGCAGCCACATCAGGCAGTAGAGGGCACCACTGAGGTCTCAGTTGCTCCAGTGGCAATATCTAATGTTGAGGAAGAGGACAGATTCTATCATTACTCCCTCCCACCCCTGGCTCAGCGGTTCATTGGCCATTCATTCAATTTCCTCAAAACCTCTAAGCCTGCTGTTTCAGCCACAGAGTGCCCAGTTGCCACAGAGACCACTGCTACCACAGCCACTGTCAAGGGAGAGAATCGATGGGCAGCTAGAAGTCTTCCTTCAGTGCTGCCTACATGCCTGCCAACAGTCTTTGACGATGACTTCATGCCATCAGAGCAGACAGTAGAGGATACCTAGGAGGCCTCAGTTGCTACAGAGACCACTGTAGGCACAGCTACTGTTGATTTTGGAGTGTACAGATCAGCAGCTAAATGCCCTGTCCCAATGCTGCCTCCAAGTCTGCCACTTGTCTTTGAAGTTGACTACAAACTGCCAGGGGAGGCAGTAGAGGACACCACCAAGTGTCCAGTTATACGTGAAACAAACAATGATGTGTCCACTCACCTCAAAGAGGACATGGCAGCTGATCAAAGCCCTCCTGACCCTGCAGCACTGCCTCCAAGCTCGCCATGTATCCGAGACTCTGACCACAAACTGACAGAGGAGACAAAAGAGGATGCCACCGAGTCCTCCGTTACCACAGCGATCACTGCAGGCACATCCATTGTCCAGGGAGAGAACCTGTTGGGTGATAAAAGCCCGGCTCCAATGCTGCCTTCAAAGTTGCCACACATTCTAGACAATGGCCACAAGCAGCCAGAGGAGGCAGTAGAGGACACCACCAAGAGTCAAGTGTCCAGGGAAGCGGCCGTTTCCGTCTCCACTGTCCACACTCTGCCAGGGGAGGCAGTAGAGGACACCAACAAGTGTCCAGTTGCCAGGGAAGCAGCCGTTTCTGTGTCCACTGTCCACACGGAGGAGTGTTTGGCTGAAAAAAGTCCTCCTGCACCTGCAACACTGCCTCTAATCCTGACCTGCACCCACAACAATGACCACAAACCGCTATGGAAGACAGTTGAGTGCACTACAAAGTGCTCAGTCGACACAGAGGCAACTGTTGCTATTTACACCTGGGATGATAAAAGTCCTCCAGGTCTGCAATGCATTCACAACAACAATGACCACAAGCAGCCAAAGGAGACAGTTGAGGACACCACATAGTACTCAGTTAACACAGAGGCAAGTGCAGTTGCATCCACTGTCAAGAGAGAGGAACTGATGAGTGATAAAAGCCCTGTCCTAGCACTTCCTCCAAGCCTGGCATGCATCCATGACAAGGACCACAAGCAGCCAGAGCAGAAAGGGAAGGGCACTAGTGAAGAGGTGGATCGCTGCCCTCATGCTCACCAGCTGGTCCCAGATGCTAACTTAACTCTGGCAACCCCTCTGCTCTGCATGGCCACTAAGACGCCTGTTAGAGTGAGAGCCTCCATATGCAGGTCAGAGGATGAGGAACCCAGGCCCTGGACGCTGAAAAAGGCAAAGGTAGGTGTCCTATTTTACACTTCTACTCTACAGGGTTGGGGGTCTGTTCCATTTCAATTCAAAGCATTGAATTAAGTACTTCCTGAATTGACTGGAATTGAAATTGAATTGACCCCAACCCTGCTAATCTATGCTCATAGTATAAAACATCACCCCTTACTAGGGTTAACATTTGTATTACGTTTGGTGTGGACCCAGGAAGAGCATCAATGGCTATTACAAAATCGGTTTGGGATACAAATAAACAAGTTACCTCAATTACTGTCCTCTAAATTGTGTGCCCCATGAGGCCATCAATGTATGTTGATCACTCAAATGTGTATTGAATGTGCCACATTGGAACAATATTACATCTAGAGTCAATGTCTTCCTGTTAGGATTATTGGACAGGCATTGACATTGAGAGTGAAGAGAGGAGCGTCAAGGAGGAGGTGAGCCCGAGGGAGGGTTTGAAGAGTGAGGCGGACCGTGCCCATTCCAAGAGCTCCAATGGGACGGTTTCATCAGAGAGAGCAGAGACCATCCTGGGAAGAGTGGGCTTTCTGGCCATGAACCTCAAGCAGAAAGTCACATTTTTAAAGATGGAGGAAAAAGAGAAAAATAAGGAACTGAATAAGAAGTTGAAAGATGACGAGAAAGAGAGAAAGGTCTCTTGCCTCGAGGTTGTCGGGAGAGGTTGTGTTTTCTCTAGCAGGAGATAAGCTGGCTTCTTATATGTTGTTGAGTAAAGCTTAAACCATGTATTTAGATTGTATGTAGGTATTGTAGTCAGGTATTATAGGTAGTTTACTTAGGTAGTTATTGTAGGTTATTGTAGGTAATTATTGTAGGTAAGTATTCTATTCGGTGGACCCCGGCGAAGCACGAGTGCTAGCTAACCCACCACTTGGACCAACAAAGCTAGCTAGCTAGTGGGTAGCTACTGGTAACTTTTAGCAACTGTGGTTAGTTGTTTCCAATGTTATTTCACGCTTAAGAGTACCTGTAATTGAGCCAGCTAGCTACCGACCATTCAGCTGTTCTTCTAACCTCATTATCCGAGGCATTAACGTTAGATGGTTGGTGGCTGCTGTACTTAATTACAGCTACTGATTGCAGCCTGCCACCCAGTTAGCTGGCAAAATATGATTAGACAAATAATAATATTTATTTGAATGATACAGTATGTTACTAAATTGAAATTAAAATGAAATGTTTTTGTAATTATAACATTTTACGAAATGTAAAAAGAAAACTTTAAAAAATAATAATCATAACAAAACCAAGGTAAAAAGAAAAGGAAACCGATCCAGATTCCTATTACCAGTGTAAAAACAAAGGGGGGAGGTGTCAATGTAAATAGTCCGGGTGGCCATTTGATTAATTGTTCAGCAGTCTTATGAATTGGCGATAGAAGCTGTTAAGGAGCCTTTTGGACCTAGACTTGGCACTCTGGTACCGCTTGCTGTGCGGTAGCAGAGAGAACAGTCTATGACTTGGGTGACTGGAGTCTTTGTCAATTTTTTGGGCCTCCCTCTTACACCTCCAAGTATATAGGTCCTGGATGGCAGGAAGCTTGGCTCCAGTGATGTACTGGGCCGTACGCACTACCCTCTGTAGCGCCTTACGGTCGGATGCCGAGCAGTTGCCATACCAGGCGGTGATGCAACTGGTCAGGAAGCTCTCGATGGTGCAGCTGTAGAACTTTTTGAGGATCTTGGGACCAATGCCAAATCTTTTCAGTCTCCTGAGGTGGAAAAGGCGTTGTCGTGCCCTCTTCACGACTGTCTTGGTGTGTTTGAACCATGATAGTTTGTTGGTGATGTGGACACCAAGGAACTTGAAACTCTCGACCTGGTCCACTACAGCCCCGTCGATGTGAATGGGGCGTGTTCCCAGTCCCTGTCCCTGAAAATCCTCCCCGGAGCATGATGCTGCCACCACCATGCTTCACCGTAGGGATGGTGCCAGGTTTACTCCAAACGTGATCTCATCCCAGGTAAGAGGGGGAGTGGCAGCAGCAGCAGGTTCTCCCCATGTGAGCTGAGTCCAGTGGACCAGTCCTGTATCTCCCCACCCAGACAGCGACAGTGGTCTAAACCATGGCTAGCTATCCACAATCTGGCTCGACTAAACAAGGTTTACCAAGAGGGAAGGAGGGAGAGGAAGGTAGAGGAAGAGAAAGAGGGAGGAGAGGAAGGAGGAAAGGGAGAAAATGACTGTAAGAAGGACTGTAAGACTGTAAGAAGGAAAGGAGGGAGAAGGCCGAGCAAGAGGAAGAGGAAGAGGTGGAAGATAACAAGGAGAGTTGATCTGTCCATCACTACCATAAGGAGATCTCTTCTGGGGCCTCTTGTTCTCTCCTCTTTCCCACAGAGGAGCACCTTTCGCAGGCAGCCCAGAGCAGACTCTCCGCTGAGAGAAGGCTAGCCCCTGGAGGTTTCACCTTGGATTTATACAGAGAACCCCCCAGTACTCAAACTGCTTTACATTGTAGAGGGTGATCTAATCTCATTGGAGGCGACCCAATGACCCAGAAATGCTCCATGGACAGACTTCCTCCCTGCTCCCCGTCTCGCTGGCAGGGGGCTCGTAGGAACACCCTCCCTTCCTTGACTCCAGCAACACCCCTTCTTCACCTGCCCCCCTTATCATGTTATGAGTCTCACCTACAGGTCCCGCCCCCTGGCCTACCTGTTGCAGGTGTAAGTATGGTGTGTCGGACACAGCTGCCCTCCACCTCCTCCCCCTCCCCCCCCTCCTTCCCTCTTTCTCCCACTCCCCCCATCTCTCGCGCTCTCTCCTCCTCCCCCTCTCTTCCCTTTAAAGCAATAGTTTAAACCTACACACTTCCTTAAACCTAAAATAAGTCAAGAAGTAATTTTGTGTGGAAGTCAAACATTTGTTCAGAACGACAAAATCGAGACCTTTACATAGCCCATCTCTCATTGTCTATAGGAGTGATGTACACTGGTCAAATTGCCCAAATGTTAATTTAGACATTCACAAATTTTACAGATTTTGACTCTCACTAATGTCATGAAATGTTTGGCAAAGTAGTAAAGAAGGTTGTATTATACTTTTCTTGTGTACTAGATCATATGGTTTGGAAAGTGTTTTTTTTCTCAGACATAAATGAACAATTCCAGGTGAAAGCTAAAGGTCGTAGCTTCCTGGGGGGAGGGACACCACTACATTAATAAAATATTTCCCTCTTGCTAGATTGATGACTAAAGCCCTAGTGAAACAGTGCAAAATGGTTGTCAGCTCAACTGGTTAAATACAAGACCTGTTCATTGTGAAATGTATGTGTTCAAGTCTAATAATTTTGCTCTATATATTTTCTACTCTGTATGTAATTGTATCTGTTTAAGCTGTTTGGATTGTTAATTGATATAACACAGGGCACCATTGAAAAAGAGACACTGGTCTCAATTGGGATTCCCTGTAAAAATAAAGAGGAATATGATAGAGGGAATATGATAGCGAGTATTATGATGGAGTGGAATATGATGGAGAGAAATATAATAGAGAGAATATGATGGAGGGAATATGATAGAGGAATTTGATGGAGGGGAATATGATAGAGAATGAATGGAGGAATGTGTGACGCTCTTGAGCAACAAAGGTTGTCTGTTTGGTTATATCAACTGGAAAGACACGGATAAGAAAATGTTCAAACATAATTTTAAACAATACTTTTCTATAGTCAGCTGATATTGATTTCTTTATTTAATTATTTATTAAACTTAAATGCTAAACATCAATGACACCTACTCTTCAATTACATTTTTTGGGCCTATATAATTACACATCCAGCTAATTGTATCCCTCTATGAGCATGCGTACCGTAAAGATACCGTAAGGATCACTCGACTGCAACAGCTCTCGTTGATTTAATCGATCAATGGCTCAGATCACTTGACCAAGATAAACTTGTGGATGAGCTGCTTCTTGATTTTAGTGCTGCAGTTGACCTTGTTGATCATATGGCTAATAGCTGAGGCCATTGAAGAGAGATGTTTTCTTGAACCCTCATTTCTTTTTTGGAACTTTGTTACTGAGGTGACATAGACTATGGAAGACTTGTTTTACTGTAGTAAGGTAGCCTATGTATTTCATTGATGATGATGATGATGATGAAAAATATTGGCATTAGTGGTAGGCTGAGATCGAACAAACAACCTAAGTAAGCCTGGCTGCTATTTATGATATCTAAAACATATAGACTTTTAATTAGGCAAAACACATGTCGTTTGAATGGTCAACCATTTTACATGAGTTACAACATTTTATTTTAATAAAAAATTAGGTTATATGGATTCATTGTATATATTAGGTATGACTGTGCTGCATAGGTACAAAAAATCTAAAATAAATAAACTAAATTGTGCCAGCATTTGATAACACATGAAAGCTGCTGTGGGTAACCATGGCAATGGGGACTCCATTGTGACATCACAAGAGTCCGATTCTGGAAGGTTACCTGTTGCACAGACAAACTGAACAGTGCAAAGAGACTGATTCAACTAACCACTGACAAATTATTAATGTCCTATTTCATTAGTGAGAGAACACACTGCTTACTTCAGAGGTAGGTTGTAATATAACTTATTGTGAATGTGTTTCAGTAGTACAGTGGGGAAAAAAAGTATTTAGTCAGCCACCAATTGTGCAAGTTCTCCCACTTAAAAAGATGAGAGAGGCCTGTAATTTTCATCATAGGTGCACGTCAACTATGACAGACAAAATGAGAAAAAAAATTCCAGAAAATCAAATTGTAGGATTTTTAATGAATTTATTTGCAAATGATGGTGGAAAATAAGTATTTGGTCAATAACAAAAGTTTCTCAATACTTTGTTATATACCCTTTGTTGGCAATGACACAGGTCAAACGTTTTCTGTAAGTCTTCACAAGGTTTTCACACACTGTTGCTGGTATTTTGGCCCATTCCTCCATGCAGATCTCCTCTAGAGCAGTGATGTTTTGGGGCTGTCGCTGGGCAACACAGACTTTCAACTCCCTCCAAAGATTTTCTATGGGATTGAGATTTGGAGACTGGCTAGGCCACTCCAGGACCTTGAAATGCTTCTTACGAAGCCACTCCTTCGTTGCCCGGGTGGTGTGTTTGGGATCATTGTCATGCTGAAAGACCCAGCCACGTGTCATCTTCAATGCCCTTGCTGATGGAAGGAGGTTTTCACTCAAAATCTCATGATACATGGCCCCATTCATTCTTTCCTTTACACGGATCAGTCGTCCTGGTACCTTTGCAGAAAAACAGCCCCAAAGCATGATGTTTCCACCCCCATGCTTCACAGTAGGTATGGTGTTCTTTGGATGCAACTCAGCATTCTTTGTCCTTCAAACACGACGAGTTGAGTTTTTACCAAAAAGTTCTATTTTGGTTTCATCTGACATTCTCCCAATCCTCTTCTGGATCATCCAAATGCACTCTAGCAAACTTCAGACGGGCCTGGACATGTACTGGCTTAAGCAAGGGGACACATCTGGCACTGCAGGATTTGAGTCCCTGGCAGCGTAGTGTGTTACTGATGGTAGGCTTTGTTACTTTGGTCCCAGCTCTCTGCAGATCATTCACTAGGTCCCCCCGTGTGGTTCTGGGATTTTTGCTCACCGTTCTTGTGATCATTTTGACCCCACGGGGTGAGATCTTGCGTGGAGCCCCAGATCGAGGGAGATTATCATTGGTCTTGTATGTCTTCCATTTCCTAATAATTGCTCCCACAGTTGATTTCTTCAAACCAAGCTGCTTACCTATTGCAGATTCAATCTTCCCAGCCTGGTGCAGGTCTACAATTTTGTTTCTGGTGTCCTTTGACAGCTCTTTGGTCTTGGCCATAGTGGAGTTTGGAGTGTGACTGTTTGAGGTTGTGGACAGGTGTCTTTTATACTGATAACAAGTTCAAACAGGTGCCATTAATACAGGTAACGAGTGGAGGACAGAGGAGCCTCTTAAAGAAGAAGTTACAGGTCTGTGAGAGCCAGAAATCTTGCTTGTTTGAAGTTGACCAAATACTTATTTTCCACCATCATTTGCAAATAAATTCATTAAAAATCCTACAATGTGAGTTTCTGGATTTTTTTTTCTCATTTTGTCTGTCAGAGTTGACGTGTACATATGATGAAAATTACAGGCCTCTCTCATCTTTTTAAGTGGGAGAACTTGCACAATTGGTGGCTGACTAAATACTTTTTTCCCCCACTGTATAACTTATTTTCAAATTACTTGTGAATGAATGTGACATTTTAAGTAGACCTAACATGACTAGTGAAACTGTTGAAGAGAGATAGTTTGCTTGAGTCCTCTTTTTGTGAGAAAATGCTTCATCCTGACACCTGAGATGTCATGTTACAATTGTAGTGAGCCAGCCTAATGGCTAATGCATTCTATTGATGACAGAAAAAAAACCTCTCTCTGTGTTAATCACCAACATATGTTGTAATCAATTATCTCAATAAATATGTACCAAAAGAGTAGGTTGTGTAAAAAAACAAGTACGCCTACCTAATTTGTAGCTGATTCATTTCTAATAAGAATAATATGTTCTTAATTGAATGGACATCCATTTCAAATGGTTGAATTGATAGACCTCTTTAAATTGAGGTGCACTCAAGGGCACTCAAAGAGAAGACTGGCATTTTTACCTCCCTGGTTTTTAAAATAGATGAAACTGTACAAGTTAGGTCCTGCATGGATATAGAGTCATTTTCTACCCAAAACCCAGTGTTTTCAATGATATGATGGAAGTGATTAGTGTGGTTTGTGAGAACCAGGCCCAATATGGAGTAGAGCTACATGAGGGGTTGAATAAGGCTCAATAGTAAGGTACAGAAAGACCCTGAAGTTTGCTTTTTAAAGTCTGTGTTGTGCTTTTTCATCTGCCATGGCAACGCCTTGCATCACAATGATGATGTCATCAAGGATATTGTTCACGAAATGATAAGAACAGCCAAAATCGATTCATTTGAACTTGGTCGCTTTTCCAGTAGCCAACTTTTTACTAGTAATTCAGATAGGCCTATTGCCTAAACATATCTGGATCAGGATTCTCACTTGCTTAATTGTAAGTAGCTGGGAAGAAAACGTGTGCACATTGTAAAGAGATGCATTATTATTTGGTTAGCAACACCCACTTACTACAACGTTGTGTATTTTCCAGAGTTATTGTTAGCTAAGAGGAAGACATGGAGGGTTCAACGCTGACACAGAGGAGGGGTGAGTGTCGGTTGGAGGAAAGGGCGATCTAGACAGACTACGTGATGGAGCTGGGACCCAGGTTGGCTCTGGTTTTGCAGATCCAGAAGGATCAGGAGAAGAAGATGAAGAGGATTTGGTTCAAGTCGAGGAAAATGCCAAGACTGATTGAGGAGGTAACAAGACCAACTTTGACAAAGTCGACAAGAGTTCTGTTTAACAATATTAATTAAAGCAAATATAAGTTATTGTAAGGGCAAAATGTTCCATATGCCATGGAATGTAAGCTAACAATGTTTTGTCCTTATTTCTTTTTGTATTAGGCTACACCATGGCAATGCTTATAACTGTTCTTGTCTAAATGTGTTGTATCGTGTCTGTCTGTTTCAGTGAATTTATGTCCTCAGTTCTTATGGTTGTCTGGTCATAAAAAATAAACAACCGTTCTATCATAGACGCTCATATCAGGATTATGTGGTTGTCTCACCTAGCTACCTTAAGTTGAATGCACTAACTAACTATAAGTCGTTCTGGGTAAAAGCGTCTGATAAATGGCTAAAATGTCAAATGTTATGCTGGGTGTGGGGCATGTATTTTTACACTTAGCTGGCCCATTGGCTAGGGGACCAAGGGTTGGGACAGACTGGTGCAGAGCATCTTAGAGGACACTATATATATATATATATATATATATATATATATATATATATATATATATATATATATATATATATATGTGATGTATAAGTAAGTAGTGCTGACTCATACAGTATGTATGTACAGTGGGGGAAAAAAGTATTTAGTCAGCCACCTATTGTGCAAGTTCTCCCACTTAAAAAGATGAGAGAGGCCTGTAATTTTCATCATAGGTACACGTCAACTATGACAGACAAATTGAGAGAAAAAAAATCCAGAAAATCACATTGTAGGATTTTTAATGAATTTATTTGCAAATTATGGTGGAAAATAAGTATTTGGTCACCTACAAACAAGCAAGATTTCTGGCACTCACAGACCTGTAACTTCTTCTTTAAGAGGCTCCTCTGTCCTCCACTCGTTACCTGTATTAATGGCACCTGTTTGAACTTGTTATCAGTATAAAAGACACCTGTCCACAACCTCAAACAGTCACACTATAAACTCCACTATGGCCAAGACCAAAGAGCTGTCAAAGGACACCAGAAACCAAATTGTAGACCTGCACCAGGCTGGGAAGACTGAATCTGCAATAGGTAAGCAGCTTGGTTTGAAGAAATCAACTGTGGGAGCAATTATTAGGAAATGGAAGACATACAAGACCACTGATAATCTCCCTCGATCTGGGGCTCCACGCAAGATCTCACCCCGTGGGGTCAAAATGATCACAAGAACGGTGAGCAAAAATCCCAGAATCACACGGGGGAACCTAGTGAATGACCTGCAGAGAGCTGGGACCAAAGTAACAAAGCCTACCATCAGTAACACACTACGCCGCCAGGGACTCAAATACTGCAGTGCCAGACGTGTCCCCCTGCTTATGTCCAGGCCCGTCTGAAGTTTTCTAGAGTGCATTTGGATGATCCAGAAGAGGATTGGGAGAATGTCATATGGTCAGATGAAACCAAAATATAACTTTTGGGTAAAAACTCAACTCGTCGTGTTTGGAGGACAAAGAATGCTGAGTTGCATCCAAAGAACACCATACCTACTGTGAAGCATGGGGGTGGAAACGTCATGCTTTGGGGCTGTTTTTCTGCAAAGGGACCAGGACAACTGATCCGTGTAAAGGAAAGAATGAATGGGGCCATGTATCGTGAGATTTTGAGTGAAAACCTCCTTCCATCAGCAAGGGCATTGAAGATGAAACGTGGCTGGGTCTTTCATCATGACAATGATCCCAAACACACCGCCCGGGCAACGAAGTAGTGGCTTCGTAAGAAGCATTTCAAGGTCCTGGAGTGGCCTAGCCAGTCTCCAGATCTCAACCCCATAGAAAATCTTTGGAGGGAGTTGAAAGTCTGTGTTGCCCAGCGACAGCCCCAAAACATCACTGCTCTAGAGGAGATCTGCATGGAGGAATGGGCCAAAATACCAGGCAACCGTGTGTGAAAACCTTGTGAAGACTTACAGAAAACGTTTGACCTGTGTCATTGCCAACAAAGGGTATATAACAAAGTATTGAGAAACTTTTGTTATTGACCAAATACTTATTTTCCACCATAATTTGCAAATAAATGCATTAAAAATCCTACAATGTGATTTTCTGGATTTTTTTCTCTCATTTTGTCTGTCATAGTTGATGTGTACCTATGATGAAAATTACAGGCCTCTCTAATCTTTTTAAGTGGGAGAACTTGCACAATTGGTGGCTGACTAAATACTTTTTTTCCCCACTGTATGTACTGAATGTGATCACTTTCATCATGTCTGTTTCTTTTCTCACGCAGAATGTGTGAGATGTGAGCAACTGTCCTCTCACTGAGTTCATGGCTCCCTGTATTGACTCCCTCCCACCACTGGCTTTCACCAATCAGAGGCCTATACCTACCATGTTGCATCCCCCCTCTCCATTTGCCATACGCGCTCAGGATGCACAGCGGTTCATTGTATTTTCATACATTGTCCCTGAAACCTGCCAGTCTGCTGAATGCCCAGTTGCCACAGAGGCCACTGCAGATGTATCTACAGGTATACGAGAGGACCTATGGACAGATATACATCTTTCCTCAATGCTGCATCGATACCTGCCACACTTCTTTGACGAAGACTCCATGCAGCCACATCAGGCAGTAGAGGGCACCACTGAGGTCTCAGTTGCTCCAGTGGCAATATCTAATGTTGAGGAAGAGGACAGATTCTATCATTACTCCCTCCCACCCCTGGCTCAGCGGTTCATTGGCAATTCATTCAATTTCCTCGAAACCTCTAAGCCTGCTGTTTCAGCCACAGAGTGCCCAGTTGCCACAGAGACCACTGCTACCACAGCCACTGTCAAGGGAGAGAATCGATGGGCAGCTAGAAGTCTTCCTTCAGTGCTGCCTACATGCCTGCCAACAGTCTTTGACGATGACTTCATGCCATCAGAGCAGACAGTAGAGGATACCTATGAGGTCTCAGTTGCTACAGAGACCACTGCAGGCACAGCTACTGTTGATTTTGGAGTGTACAGATCAGCAGCTAAATGCCCTGTCCCAATGCTGCCTCCAAGTCTGCCACTTGTCTTTGAAGTTGACTACAAACTGCCAGGGGAGGCAGTAGAGGACACCACCAAGTGTCCAGTTATCAGTGAAACAAACAATGATGTGTCCACTCACCTCAAAGAGGACATGGCAGCTGATCAAAGCCCTCCTGACCCTGCAGCACTGCCTCCAAGCTCGCCATGTATCCGAGACTCTGACCACAAACTGACAGAGGAGACAAAAGAGGATGCCACCGAGTCCTCCGTTACCACACCGATCACTGCAGGCACATCCATTGTCCAGGGAGAGAACCTGTTGGGTGATAAAAGCCCGGCTCCAATGCTGCCTTCAAAGTTGCCACACATTCTAGACAATGGCCACAAGCAGCCAGAGGAGGCAGTAGAGGACACCACCAAGAGTCAAGTGTCCAGGGAAGCGGCCGTTTCCGTCTCCACTGTCCACACTCTGCCAGGGGAGGCAGTAGAGGACACCAACAAGTGTCCAGTTGCCAGCGAAGCAGCCGTTTCTGTGTCCACTGTCCACACGGAGGAGTGTTTGAATGATAAAAGTCCTCCTGCACCTGCAACACTGCCTCTAATCCTGACCTGCACCCACAACAATGACCACAAACCGCTATGGAAGACATTTGAGTGCACTACAAAGTGCTCAGTCGACACAGAGGCAACTGTTGCTATTTACACCTGGGATGATAAAAGTCCTCCAGGTCTGCAATGCATTCACAACAACAATGACCACAAGCAGCCAGAGGAGACAGTTGAGGACACCACATAGTGCTCAGTTAACACAGAGGCAAGTGCAGTTGCATCCACTGTCAAGAGAGAGTAACTGATGAGTGATAAAAGCCCTGTCCTAGCACTTCCTCCAAGCCTGGCATGCATCCATGACAAGGACCACAAGCAGCCAGAGCAGAAAGGGAAGGGCACTAGTAAAGAGGTGGATCGCTGCCCTCATGCTCACCAGCTGGTCCCAGATGCTAACTTAACTCTGGCAACCCCTCTGCTCTGCATGGCCACTAAGACGCCTGTTAGAGTGAGAGCCTCCATATGCAGGTCAGAGGATGAGGAACCCAGGCCCTGGATGCTGAAAAAGGCAAAGGTAGGTGTCCTATTTTACACTTCTACTCTACAGGGTTGGGGGTCTGTTCCATTTCAATTCAAAGCATTGAATTAAGTACTTCCTGAATTGACTGGAATTGAAATTGAATTGACCCCAACCCTGCTAATCTATGCTCATAGTATAAAACATCACCCCTTACTAGGGTAACATTTGTATTACGTTTGGTGTGGACCCAGGAAGAACATCTATGGCTATTACAAAATCGGTTTGGGATACAAATAAACAAGTTACCTCAATTACTGTCCTCTAAATTGTGTGCCCCATGAGGCCATCAATGTATGTTAATCACTCAAATGTGTATTGAATGTGCCACATTGGAACAATATTACATCTAGAGTCAATGTCTTCCTGTTAGGATTATTGGACAGGCATGGACATTGAGAGTGAAGAGAGGAGCGTCAAGGAGGAGGTGAGCCCGAGGGAGGGTTTGAAGAGTGAGGCGGACCGTGCCCATTCCAAGAGCTCCAATGGGACGGTTTCATCAGAGAGAGCAGAGACCATCCTGGGAAGAGTGGGCTTTCTGGCCATGAACCTCAAGCAGAAAGTCACATTTTTAAAGATGGAGGAAAAAGAGAAAAATAAGGAACTGAATAAGAAGTTGAAAGATGACGAGAAAGAGAGAAAGGTCTCTTGCCTCGAGGTTGTCGGGAGAGGTTGTGTTTTCTCTAGCAGGAGATAAGCTGGCTTCTTATATGTTGTTGAGTAAAGCTTAAACCATGTATTTAGATTGTATGTAGGTATTGTAGTCAGGTATTATAGGTAGTTTACTTAGGTAGTTATTGTAGGTTATTGTAGGTAATTATTGTAGGTAAGTATTCTATTCGGTGGACCCCGGCGAAGCACGAGTGCTAGCTAACCCACCACTTGGACCAACAAAGCTAGCTAGCTAGTGGGTAGCTACTGGTAACTTTTAGCAACTGTGGTTAGTTGTTTCCAATGTTATTTCACGCTTAAGAGTACCTGTAATTGAGCCAGCTAGCTACCGACCATTCAGCTGTTCTTCTAACCTCATTATCCGAGGCATTAACGTTAGATGGTTGGTGGCTGCTGTACTTAATTACAGCTACTGATTGCAGCCTGCCACCCAGTTAGCTGGCAAAATATGATTAGACAAATAATAATATTTATTTGAATGATACAGTATGTTACTAAATTGAAATTAAAATGAAATGTTTTTGTAATTATAACATTTTACGAAATGTAAAAAGAAAAGTTTAAAAAATAATAATAATAACAAAAGCAAGGTAAAAAGAAAAGGAAACCGATTCAGATTCCTATTACCAGTGTAAAAACAAAGGGGGGAGGTGTCAATGTAAATAGTCCGGGTGGCCATTTGATTAATTGTTCAGCAGTCTTATGAATTGGGGATAGAAGCTGTTAAGGAGCCTTTTGGACCTAGACTTGGCACTCTGGTACCGCTTGCTGTGCGGTAGCAGAGAGAACAGTCTATGACTTGGGTGACTGGAGTCTTTGTCAATTTTTTGGGCCTCCCTCTTACACCTCCAAGTATATAGGTCCTGGATGGCAGGAAGCTTGGCTCCAGTGATGTACTGGGCCGTACGCACTACCCTCTGTAGCGCCTTACGGTCGGATGCCGAGCAGTTGCCATACCAGGCGGTGATGCAACTGGTCAGGAAGCTCTCGATGGTGCAGCTGTAGAACTTTTTGAGGATCTTGGGACCAATGCCAAATCTTTTCAGTCTCCTGAGGTGGAAAAGGCGTTGTCGTGCCCTCTTCACGACTGTCTTGGTGTGTTTGAACCATGATAGTTTGTTGGTGATGTGGACACCAAGGAACTTGAAACTCTCGACCTGCTCCACTACAGCCCCGTCGATGTGAATGGGGCGTGTTCCCAGTCCCTGTCCCTGAAAATCCTCCCCGGAGCATGATGCTGCCACCACCATGCTTCACCGTAGGGATGGTGCCAGGTTTCCTCCAAACGTGATCTCATCCCAGGTAAGAGGGGGAGTGGCAGCAGCAGCAGGTTCTCCCCATGTGAGCTGAGTCCAGTGGACCAGTCCTGTATCCCCCCACCCAGATAGCGACAGTGGTCTAAACCATGGCTAGCTATCCACAATCTGGCTCGACTAAACAAGGTTTACCAAGAGGGAAGGAGGGAGAGGAAGGTAGAGGAAGAGAAAGAGGGAGGAGAGGAAGGAGGAAAGGGAGAAAATGACTGTAAGAAGGACTGTAAGACTGTAAGAAGGAAAGGAGGGAGAAGGCCGAGCAAGAGGAAGAGGAAGAGGTGGAAGATAACAAGGAGAGTTGATCTGTCCATCACTACCATAAGGAGATCTCTTCTGGGGCCTCTTGTTCTCTCCTCTTTCCCACAGAGGAGCACCTTTCGCAGGCAGCCCAGAGCAGACACTCCGCTGAGAGAAGGCTAGCCCCTGGAGGTTTCACCTTGGATTTATACAGAGAACCCCCCAGTACTCAAACTGCTTTACATTGTAGAGGGTGATCTAATCTCATTGGAGGCGACCCAATGACCCAGAAATGCTCCATGGACAGACTTCCTCCCTGCTCCCCGTCTCGCTGGCAGGGGGCTCGTAGGAACACCCTCCCTTCCTTGACTCCAGCAACACCCCTTCTTCACCTGCCCCCCTTATCATGTTATGAGTCTCACCTACAGGTCCCGCCCCCTGGCCTACCTGTTGCAGGTGTAAGTATGGTGTGTCGGACACAGCTGCCCTCCACCTCCTCCCCCTCCTCCCCCTCCTCCCCCTCCTTCCCTCTTTCTCCCACTCCCCCCATCTCTCGCGCTCTCTCCTCCTCCCCCTCTCTTCCCTTTAAAGCAATAGTTTAAACCTACACACTTCCTTTAACCTAAAATAAGTCAAGAAGTAATTTTGTGTGGAAGTCAAACATTTGTTCAGAACGACAAAATCGAGACCTTTACATAGCCCATCTCTCATTGTCTATAGGAGTGATATACACTGGTCAAATTGCCCAAATGTTAATTTAGACATTCACAAATTTTACAGATTTTGACTCTCACTAATGTCATGAAATGTTTGGCAAAGTAGTAAAGAAGGTTGTATTATACTTTTCTTGTGTACTAGATCATATGGTTTGGAAAGTGTTTTTTTTCTCAGACATAAATTAACAATTCCAGGTGAAAGCTAAAGGTCGTAGCTTCCTGGGGGGAGGGACACCACTACATTAATAAAATATTTCCCTCTTGCTAGATTGATGACTAAAACCCTAGTGAAACAGTGCAAAATGGTTGTCAGCTCAACTGGTTAAATACAAGACCTGTTCATTGTGAAATGTATGTGTTCAAGTCTAATAATTTTGCTCTATATATTTTCTACTCTGTATGTAATTGTATCTGTTTAAGCTGTTTGGATTGTTAATTGATATAACACAGGGCACCATTGAAAAAGAGACACTGGTCTCAATTGGGATTCCCTGTAAAAATAAAGAGGAATATGATAGAGGGAATATGATAGCGAGTATTATGATGGAGTGGAATATGATGGAGAGAAATATAATAGAGAGAATATGATGGAGGGAATATGATAGAGGAATTTGATGGAGGGGAATATGATAGAGAATGAATGGAGGAATGTGTGACGCTCTTGAGCAACAAAGGTTGTCTGTTTGGTTATATCAACTGGAAAGACACGGATAAGAAAATGTTCAAACATAATTTTAAACAATACTTTTCTATAGTCAGCTGATATTGATTTCTTTATTTAATTATTTATTAAACTTAAATGCTAAACATCAATGACACCTACTCTTCAATTACATTTTTTGGGCCTATATAATTACACATCCAGCTAATTTTATCCCTCTATGAGCATGCGTACCGTAAAGATACCGTAAGGATCACTCGACTGCAACAGCTCTCGTTGATTTAATCGATCAATGGCTCAGATCACTTGACCAAGATAAACTTGTGGATGAGCTGCTTCTTGATTTTAGTGCTGCAGTTGACCTTGTTGATCATATGGCTAATAGCTGAGGCCATTGAAGAGAGATGTTTTCTTGAACCCTCATTTCTTTTTTGGAACTTTGTTACTGAGGTGACATAGACTATGGAAGACTTGTTTTACTGTAGTAAGGTAGCCTATGTATTTCATTGATGATGATGATGATGATGATGAAAAATATTGGCATTAGTGGTAGGCTGAGATCGAACAAACAACCTAAGTAAGCCTGGCTGCTATTTATGATATCTAAAACATATAGACTTTTAATTAGGCAAAACACATGTCGTTTGAATGGTCAACCATTTTACATGAGTTACAGCATTTTATTTTAATAAAAAATTAGGTTATATGGATTCATTGTATATATTAGGTATGACTGTGCTGCATAGGTACAAAAAATCTAAAATAAATAAACTAAATTGTGCCAGCATTTGATAACACATGAAAGCTGCTGTGGGTAACCATGGCAATGGGGACTCCATTGTGACATCACAAGATTCCGATTCTGGAAGGTTACCTGTTGCACAGACAAACTGAACAGTGCAAAGAGACTGATTCAACTAACCACTGACAAATTATTAATGTCCTATTTCATTAGTGAGAGAACACACTGCTTACTTCAGAGGTAGGTTGTAATATAACTTATTGTGAATGTGTTTCAGTAGTATAACTTATTTTCAAATTACTTGTGTATGAATGTGACATTTTAAGTAGACCTAACATGACTAGTGAAACTGTTGAAAAGAGATAGTTTGCTTGAGTCCTCTTTTTGTGAGAAAATGCTTCATCCTGACACCTGAGATGTCATGTTACAATTGTAGTGAGCCAGCCTAATGGCTAATGCATTCTATTGATGACAGAAAAAAAACCTCTCTCTGTGTTAATCACCAACATATGTTGTAATCAATTATCTCAATAAATATGTACCAAAAGAGTAGGTTGTGTAAAAAAACAAGTACGCCTACCTAATTTGTAGCTGATTCATTTCTAATAAGAATAATATGTTCTTAATTGAATGGACATCCATTTCAAATGGTTGAATTGATAGACCTCTTTAAATTGAGGTGCACTCAAGGGCACTCAAAGAGAAGACTGGCATTTTTACCTCCTTGGTTTTTAAAATAGATGAAACTGTACAAGTTAGGTCCTGCATGGATATAGAGTCATTTTCTACCCAAAACACAGTGTTTTCAATGATATGATGGAAGTGATTAGTGTGGTTTGTGAGAACCAGGCCCAATATGGAGTAGAGCTACATGAGGGGTTGAATAAGGCTCAATAGTAAGGTACAGAAAGACCCTGAAGTTTGCTTTTTAAAGTCTGTGTTGTGCTTTTTCATCTGCCATGGCAACGCCTTGCATCACAATGATGATGTCATGAAGGATATTGTTCACGAAATGATAAGAACAGCCAAAATCGATTCATTTGAACTTGGTCGCTTTTCCAGTAGCCAACTTTTTACTAGTAATTCAGATAGGCCTATTGCCTAAACATATCTGGATCAGGATTCTCACTTGCTTAATTGTAAGTAGCTGGGAAGAAAACGTGTGCACATTGTAAAGAGATGCATTATTATTTGGTTAGCAACACCCACTTACTACAACGTTGTGTATTTTCCAGAGTTATTGTTAGCTAAGAGGAAGACATGGAGGGTTCAACGCTGACACAGAGGAGGGGTGAGTGTCGGTTGGAGGAAAGGGCGATCTAGACAGACTACGTGATGGAGCTGGGAGCCAGGTTGGCTCTGGTTTTGCAGATCCAGAAGGATCAGGAGAAGAAGATGAAGAGGATTTGGTTCAAGTCGAGGAAAATGCCAAGACTGATTGAGGAGGTAACAAGACCAACTTTGACAAAGTCGACAAGAGTTCTTTTTAACAATATTAATTAAAGCAAATATAAGTTATTGTAAGGGCAAAATGTTCCATATGCCATGGAATGTAAGCTAACAATGTTTTGTCCTTATTTCTTTTTGTATTAGGCTACACCATGGCAATGCTTATAACTGTTCTTGTCTAAATGTGTTGTATCGTGTCTGTCTGTTTCAGTAAATTTATGTCCTCAGTTCTTATGGTTGTCTGGTCATAAAAAATAAACAACCGTTCTATCATAGACGCTCATATCAGGATTATGTGGTTGTCTCACCTAGCTACCTTAAGTTGAATGCACTAACTAACTATAAGTCGTTCTGGATAAAAGCGTCTGATAAATGGCTAAAATGTCAAATGTTATGCTGGGTGTGGGGCATGTATTTTTACACTTAGCTGGCCCATTGGCTAGGGGACCAAGGGTTGGGACAGACTGGTGCAGAGCATCTTAGAGGACACTATATATTTATATATGTGATGTATAAGTAAGTAGTGCTGACTCATACAGTATGTATGTATGTATGTATGTACTGAATGTGATCACTTTCATCATGTCTGTTTCTTTTCTCACGCAGAATGTGTGAGATGTGAGCAACTGTCCTCTCACTGAGTTCATGGCTCCCTGTATTGACTCCCTCCCACCACTGGCTTTCACCAATCAGAGGCATATACCTACCATGTTGCATCCCCCCTCTCCATTTGCCATACGCGCTCAGGATGCACAGCGGTTCATTGTATTTTCATACTTTGTCCCTGAAACCTGCCAGTCTGCTGAATGCCCAGTTGCCACAGAGGCCACTGCAGATGTATCTACAGGTATACGAGAGGACCTATGGACAGATATACATCTTTCCTCAATGTTGCATCGATACCTGCCACACTTCTTTGACGAAGACTCCATGCAGCCACATCAGGCAGTAGAGGGCACCACTGAGGTCTCAGTTGCTCCAGTGGCAATATCTAATGTTGAGGAAGAGGACAGATTCTATCATTACTCCCTCCCACCCCTGGTTCAGCGGTTCATTGGCAATTCATTCAATTTCCTCGAAACCTCTAAGCCTGCTGTTTCAGCCACAGAGTGCCCAGTTGCCACAGAGACCACTGCTACCACAGCCACTGTCAAGGGAGAGAATCGATGGGCAGCTAGAAGTCTTCCTTCAGTGCTGCCTACATGCCTGCCAACAGTCTTTGACGATGACTTCATGCCATCAGAGCAGACAGTAGAGGATACCTATGAGGTCTCAGTTGCTACAGAGACCACTGCAGGCACAGCTACTGTTCATTTTGGAGTGTACAGATCAGCAGCTAAATGCCCTGTCCCAATGCTGCCTCCAAGTCTGCCACTTGTCTTTGAAGTTGACTACAAACTGCCAGGGGAGGCAGTAGAGGACACCACCAAGTGTCCAGTTATCAGTGAAACAAACAATGATGTGTCCACTCACCTCAAAGAGGACATGGCAGCTGATCAAAGCCCTCCTGACCCTGCAGCACTGCCTCCAAGCTCGCCATGTATCCGAGACTCTGACCACAAACTGACAGAGGAGACAAAAGAGGATGCCACCGAGTCCTCCGTTACCACAGCGATCACTGCAGGCACATCCATTGTCCAGGGAGAGAACCTGTTGGGTGATAAAAGCCCGGCTCCAATGCTGCCTTCAAAGTTGCCACACATTCTAGACAATGGCCACAAGCAGCCAGAGGAGGCAGTAGAGGACACCACCAAGAGTCAAGTGTCCAGGGAAGCGGCCGTTTCCGTCTCCACTGTCCACACTCTGCCAGGGGAGGCAGTAGAGGACACCAACAAGTGTCCAGTTGCCAGGGAAGCAGCCGTTTCTGTGTCCACTGTCCACACGGAGGAGTGTTTGGCTGATAAAAGTCCTCCTGCACCTGCAACACTGCCTCTAATCCTGACCTGCACCCACAACAATGACCACAAACCGCTATGGAAGACAGTTGAGTGCACTACAAAGTGCTCAGTCGACACAGAGGCAACTGTTGCTATTTACACCTGGGATGATAAAAGTCCTCCAGGTCTGCAATGCATTCACAACAACAATGACCACAAGCAGCCAGAGGAGACAGTTGAGGACACCACATAGTGCTCAGTTAACACAGAGGCAAGTGCAGTTGCATCCACTGTCAAGAGAGAGGAACTGATGAGTGATAAAAGCCCTGTCCTAGCACTTCCTCCAAGCCTGGCATGCATCCATGACAAGGACCACAAGCAGCCAGAGCAGAAAGGGAAGGGCACTAGTGAAGAGGTGGATCGCTGCCCTCATGCTCACCAGCTGGTCCCAGATGCTAACTTAACTCTGGCAACCCCTCTGCTCTGCATGGCCACTAAGACGCCTGTTAGAGTGAGAGCCTCCATATGCAGGTCAGAGGATGAGGAACCCAGGCCCTGGACGCTGAAAAAGGCAAAGGTAGGTGTCCTACTTTACACTTCTACTCTACAGGGTTGGGGGTCTGTTCCATTTCAATTCAAAGCATTGAATTAAGTACTTCCTGAATTGACTGGAATTGAAATTGAATTGACCCCAACCCTGCTAATCTATGCTCATAGTATAAAACATCACCCCTTACTAGGGTTAACATTTGTATTACGTTTGGTGTGGACCCAGGAAGAACATCTATGGCTATTACAAAATCGGTTTGGGATACAAATAAACAAGTTACCTCAATTACTGTCCTCTAAATTGTGTGCCCCATGAGGCCATCAATGTATGTTGATCACTCAAATGTGTATTGAATGTGCCACATTGGAACAATATTACATCTAGAGTCAATGTCTTCCTGTTAGGATTATTGGACAGGCATTGACATTGAGAGTGAAGAGAGGAGCGTCAAGGAGGAGGTGAGCCCGAGGGAGGGTTTGAAGAGTGAGGCGGACCGTGCCCATTCCAAGAGCTCCAATGGGACGGTTTCATCAGAGAGAGCAGAGACCATCCTGGGAAGAGTGGGCTTTCTGGCCATGAACCTCAAGCAGAAAGTCACATTTTTAAAGATGGAGGAAAAAGAGAAAAATAAGGAACTAAATAAGAAGTTGAAAGATGACGAGGAAGAGAGAAAGGTCTCTTGCCTCGAGGTTGTCGGGAGAGGTTGTGTTTTCTCTAGCAGGAGATAAGCTGGCTTCTTATATGTTGTTGAGTAAAGCTTAAACCATGTATTTAGATTGTATGTAGGTATTGTAGTCAGGTATTATAGGTAGTTTACTTAGGTAGTTATTGTAGGTTATTGTAGGTAATTATTGTAGGTAAGTATTCTATTCGGTGGACCCCGGCGAAGCACGAGTGCTAGCTAACCCACCACTTGGACCAACAAAGCTAGCTAGCTAGTGGGTAGCTACTGGTAACTTTTAGCAACTGTGGTTAGTTGTTTCCAATGTTATTTCACGCTTAAGAGTACCTGTAATTGAGCCAGCTAGCTACCGACCATTCAGCTGTTCTTCTAACCTCATTATCCGAGGCATTAACGTTAGATGGTTGGTGGCTGCTGTACTTAATTACAGCTACTGATTGCAGCCTGCCACCCAGTTAGCTGGCAAAATATGATTAGACAAATAATAATATTTATTTGAATGATACAGTATGTTACTAAATTGAAATTAAAATGAAATGTTTTTGTAATTATAACATTTTACGAAATGTAAAAAGAAAAGTTTAAAAAATAATAATAATAACAAAAGCAAGGTAAAAAGAAAAGGAAACCGATTCAGATTCCTATTACCAGTGTAAAAACAAAGGGGGGAGGTGTCAATGTAAATAGTCCGGGTGGCCATTTGATTAATTTTTCAGCAGTCTTATGAATTGGGGATAGAAGCTGTTAAGGAGCCTTTTGGACCTAGACTTGGCACTCTGGTACCGCTTGCTGTGCGGTAGCAGAGAGAACAGTCTATGACTTGGGTGACTGGAGTCTTTGTCAATTTTTTGGTCCTCCCTCTTACACCTCCAAGTATATAGGTCCTGGATGGCAGGAAGCTTGGCTCCAGTGATGTACTGGGCCGTACGCACTACCCTCTGTAGCGCCTTACGGTCGGATGCCGAGCAGTTGCCATACCAGGCGGTGATGCAACTGGTCAGGAAGCTCTCGATGGTGCAGCTGTAGAACTTTTTGAGGATCTTGGGACCAATGCCAAATCTTTTCAGTCTCCTGAGGTGGAAAAGGCGTTGTCGTGCCCTCTTCACGACTGTCTTGGTGTGTTTGAACCATGATAGTTTGTTGGTGATGTGGACACCAAGGAACTTGAAACTCTCGACCTGCTCCACTACAGCCCCGTCGATGTGAATGGGGCGTGTTCCCAGTCCCTGTCCCTGAAAATCCTCCCCGGAGCATGATGCTGCCACCACCATGCTTCACCGTAGGGATGGTGCCAGGTTTCCTCCAAACGTGATCTCATCCCAGGTAAGAGGGGGAGTGGCAGCAGCAGCAGGTTCTCCCCATGTGAGCTGAGTCCAGTGGACCAGTCCTGTATCCCCCCACCCAGATAGCGACAGTGGTCTAAACCATGGCTAGCTATCCACAATCTGGCTCGACTAAACAAGGTTTACCAAGAGGGAAGGAGGGAGAGGAAGGTAGAGGAAGAGAAAGAGGGAGGAGAGGAAGGAGGAAAGGGAGAAAATGACTGTAAGAAGGACTGTAAGACTGTAAGAAGGAAAGGAGGGAGAAGGCCGAGCAAGAGGAAGAGGAAGAGGTGGAAGATAACAAGGAGAGTTGATCTGTCCATCACTACCATAAGGAGATCTCTTCTGGGGCCTCTTGTTCTCTCCTCTTTCCCACAGAGGAGCACCTTTCGCAGGCAGCCCAGAGCAGACACTCCGCTGAGAGAAGGCTAGCCCATGGAGGTTTCACCTTGGATTTATACAGAGAACCCCCCAGTACTCAAACTGCTTTACATTGTAGAGGGTGATCTAATCTCATTGGAGGCGACCCAATGACCCAGAAATGCTCCATGGACAGACTTCCTCCCTGCTCCCCGTCTCGCTGGCAGGGGGCTCGTAGGAACACCCTCCCTTCCTTGACTCCAGCAACACCCCTTCTTCACCTGCCCCCTTTATCATGTTATGAGTCTCACCTACAGGTCCCGCCCCCTGGCCTACCTGTTGCAGGTGTAAGTATGGTGTGTCGGACACAGCTGCCCTCCACCTCCTCCCCCTCCTCTCCCTCCTCCCCCTCCTCCCCCTCCTTCCCTCTTTCTCCCACTCCCCCCATCTCTCGCGCTCTCTCCTCCTCCCCCTCTCTTCCCTTTAAAGCAATAGTTTAAACCTACACACTTCCTTAAACCTAAAATAAGTCAAGAAGTAATTTTGTGTGGAAGTCAAACATTTGTTCAGAACGACAAAATCGAGACCTTTACATAGCCCATCTCTCATTGTCTATAGGAGTGATGTACACTGGTCAAATTGCCCAAATGTTAATTTAGACATTCACAAATTTTACAGATTTTGACTCTCACTAATTTCATGAAATGTTTGGCAAAGTAGTAAAGAAGGTTGAATTATACATTTCTTGTGTACTAGATCATATGGTTTGGAAAGTGTTTTTTTTCTCAGACATAAATGAACAATTCCAGGTGAAAGCTAAAGGTCGTAGCTTCCTGGGGGGAGGGACACCACTACATTAATAAAATATTTCCCTCTTGCTAGATTGATGACTAAAGCCCTAGTGAAACAGTGCAAAATGGTTGTCAGCTCAACTGGTTAAATACAAGACCTGTTCATTGTGAAATGTATGTGTTCAAGTCTAATAATTTTGCTCTATATATTTTCTACTCTGTATGTAATTGTATCTGTTTAAGCTGTTTGGATTGTTAATTGATATAACACAGGGCACCATTGAAAAAGAGACACTGGTCTCAATTGGGATTCCCTGTAAAAATAAAGAGGAATATGATAGAGGGAATATGATAGCGAGTATTATGATGGAGTGGAATATGATGGAGAGAAATATAATAGAGAGAATATGATGGAGGGAATATGATAGAGGAATTTGATGGAGGGGAATATGATAGAGAATGAATGGAGGAATGTGTGACGCTCTTGAGCAACAAAGGTTGTCTGTTTGGTTATATCAACTGGAAAGACACGGATAAGAAAATGTTCAAACATAATTTTAAACAATACTTTTCTATAGTCAGCTGATATTGATTTCTTTATTTAATTATTTATTAAACTTAAATGCTAAACATCAATGACACCTACTCTTCAATTACATTTTTTGGGCCTATATAATTACACATCCAGCTAATTTTATCCCTCTATGAGCATGCGTACCGTAAAGATACCGTAAGGATCACTCGACTGCAACAGCTCTCGTTGATTTAATCGATCAATGGCTCAGATCACTTGACCAAGATAAACTTGTGGATGAGCTGCTTCTTGATTTTAGTTCTACAGTTGACCTTGTTGATCATATGGCTAATAGCTGAGGCCATTGAAGAGAGATGTTTTCTTGAACCCTCATTTCTTTTTTGGAACTTTGTTACTGAGGTGACATAGACTATGGAAGACTTGTTTTACTGTAGTAAGGTAGCCTATGTATTTCATTGATGATGATGATGATGATGATGATGAAAAATATTGGCATTAGTGGTAGGCTGAGATCGAACAAACAACCTAAGTAAGCCTGGCTGCTATTTATGATATCTAAAACATATAGACTTTTAATTAGGCAAAACACATGTCGTTTGAATGGTCAACCATTTTACATGAGTTACAGCATTTTATGTTAATAAAAAATTAGGTTATATGGATTCATTGTATATATTAGGTATGACTGTGCTGCATAGGTACAAAAAATCTAAAATAAATAAACTAAATTGTGCCAGCATTTGATAACACATGAAAGCTGCTGTGGGTAACCATGGCAATGGGGACTCCATTGTGACATCACAAGATTCCGATTCTGGAAGGTTACCTGTTGCACAGACAAACTGAACAGTGCAAAGAGACTGATTCAACTAACCACTGACAAATTATTAATGTCCTATTTCATTAGTGAGAGAACACACTGCTTACTTCAGAGGTAGGTTGTAATATAACTTATTGTGAATGTGTTTCAGTAGTATAACTTATTTTCAAATTACTTGTGAATGAATGTGACATTTTAAGTAGACCTAACATGACTAGTGAAACTGTTGAAGAGAGATAGTTTGCTTGAGTCCTCTTTTTGTGAGAAAATGCTTCATCCTGACACCTGAGATGTCATGTTACAATTGTAGTGAGCCAGCCTAATGGCTAATGCATTCTATTGATGACAGAAAAAAAACCTCTCTCTGTGTTAATCACCAACATATGTTGTAATCAATTATCTCAATAAATATGTACCAAAAGAGTAGGTTGTGTAAAAAAAAAAGTACGCCTACCTAATTTGTAGCTGATTCATTTCTAATAAGAATAATATGTTCTTAATTGAATGGACATCCATTTCAAATGGTTGAATTGATAGACCTCTTTAAATTGAGGTGCACTCAAGGGCACTCAAAGAGAAGACTGGCATTTTTACCTCCTTGGTTTTTAAAATAGATGAAACTGTACAAGTTAGGTCCTGCATGGATATAGAGTCATTTTCTACTCAAAACACAGTGTTTTCAATGATATGATGGAACTGATTAGTGTGGTTTGTGAGAACCAGGCCCAATATGGAGTAGAGCTACATGAGGGGTTGAATAAGGCTCAATAGTAAGGTACAGAAAGACCCTGAAGTTTGCTTTTTAAAGTCTGTGTTGTGCTTTTTCATCTGCCATGGCAACGCCTTGCATCACAATGATGATGTCATGAAGGATATTGTTCACGAAATGATAAGAACAGCCAAAATCGATTCATTTGAACTTGGTTGCTTTTCCAGTAGCCAACTTTTTACTAGTAATTCAGATAGGCCTATTGCATAAACATATCTGGATCAGGATTCTCACTTGATTAATTGTAAGTAGCTGGGAAGAAAACGTGTGCACATTGTAAAGAGATGCATTATTATTTGGTTAGCAACACCCACTTACTACAACGTTGTGTATTTTCCAGAGTTATTGTTAGCTAAGAGGAAGACATGGAGGGTTCAACGCTGACACAGAGGAGGGTTGAGTGTCGGTTGGAGGAAAGGGCGATCTAGACAGACTACGTGATGGAGCTGGGAGCCAGGTTGGCTCTGGTTTTGCAGATCCAGAAGGATCAGGAGAAGAAGATGAAGAGGATTTGGTTCAAGACGAGGAAAATGCCAAGACTGATTGAGGAGGTAACAAGACCAACTTTGACAAAGTCGACAAGAGTTCTGTTTAACAATATTAATTAAAGCAAATATAAGTTATTGTAAGGGCAAAATGTTCCATATGCCATGGAATGTAAGCTAACAATGTTTTGTCCTTATTTCTTTTTGTATTAGGCTACACCATGGCAATGCTTATAACTGTTCTTGTCTAAATGTGTTGTATCGTGTCTGTCTGTTTCAGTGAATTTATGTCCTCAGTTCTTATGGTTGTCTGGTCGTAAAAAATAAACAACCGTTCTATCATAGACGCTCATATCAGGATTATGTGGTTGTCTCACCTAGCTACCTTAAGTTGAATGCACTAACTAACTATAAGTCGTTCTGGATAAAAGCGTATGATAAATGGCTAAAATGTCAAATGTTATGCTGGGTGTGGGGCATGTATTTTTACACTTAGCTGGCCCATTGGCTAGGGGACCAAGGGTTGGGACAGACTGGTGCAGAGCATCTTAGAGGACACTATATATATATATATATATATATATATATATATATATATATATATATATATATATATATATGTGATGTATAAGTAAGTAGTGCTGACTCATACAGTATGTATGTATGTACTGAATGTGATCACTTTCATCATGTCTGTTTCTTTTCTCACGCAGAATGTGTGAGATGTGAGCAACTGTCCTCTCAATGAGTTCATGGCTCCCTGTATTGACTCACTCCCACCACTGGCTTTCACCAATCAGAGGCCTATACCTACCATGTTGCATCCCCCCTCTCCATTTGCCATACGCGCTCAGGATGCACAGCGGTTCATTGTATTTTCATACTTTGTCCCTGAAACCTGCCAGTCTGCTGAATGCCCAGTTGCCACAGAGGCCACTGCAGATGTATCTACAGGTATACGAGAGGACCTATGGACAGATATACATCTTTCCTCAATGCTGCATCGATACCTGCCACACTTCTTTGATGAAGACTCCATGCAGCCACATCAGGCAGTAGAGGGCACCACTAAAGTCTCAGTTGCTCCAGTGGCAATATCTAATGTTGAGGAAGAGGACAGATTCTATCATTACTCCCTCCCACCCCTGGCTCAGCGGTTCATTGGCAATTCATTCAATTTCCTCGAAACCTCTAAGCCTGCTGTTTCAGCCACAGAGTGCCCAGTTGCCACAGAGACCACTGCTACCACAGCCACTGTCAAGGGAGAGAATCGATGGGCAGCTAGAAGTCTTCCTTCAGTGCTGCCTCCATGCCTGCCAACAGTCTTTGATGATGACTTCATGCCATCAGAGCAGACAGTAGAGGATACCTATGAGGTCTCAGTTGCTACAGAGACCACTGCAGGCACAGCTACTGTTTATTTTGGAGTGTACAGATCAGCAGCTAAATGCCCTGTCCCAATGCTGCCTCCAAGTCTGCCACTTGTCTTTGAAGTTGACTACAAACTGCCAGGGGAGGCAGTAGAGGACACCACCAAGTGTCCAGTTATCAGTGAAACAAACAATGATGTGTCCACTCACCTCAAAGAGGACATGGCAGCTGATCAAAGCCCTCCTGACCCTGCAGCACTGCCTCCAAGCTCGCCATGTATCCGAGACTCTGACCACAAACTGACAGAGGAGACAAAAGAGGATGCCACCGAGTCCTCCGTTACCACAGCGATCACTGCAGGCACATCCATTGTCCAGGGAGAGAACCTGTTGGGTGATAAAAGCCCGGCTCCAATGCTGCCTTCAAAGTTGCCACACATTCTAGACAATGGCCACAAGCAGCCAGAGGAGGCAGTAGAGGACACCACCAAGAGTCAAGTGTCCAGGGAAGCGGCCGTTTCCGTCTCCACTGTCCACAATCTGCCAGGGGAGGCAGTAGAGGACACCAACAAGTGTCCAGTTGCCAGGGAAGCAGCCGTTTCTGTGTCCACTGTCCACACGGAGGAGTGTTTGGCTGATAAAAGTCCTCCTGCACCTGCAACACTGCCTCTAATCCTGACCTGCACCCACAACAATGACCACAAACCGCTATGGAAGACAGTTGAGTGCACTACAAAGTGCTCAGTCGACACAGAGGCAACTGTTACTATTTACACCTGGGATGATAAAAGTCCTCCAGGTCTGCAATGCATTCACAACAACAATGACCACAAGCAGCCAGAGGAGACAGTTGAGGACACCACATAGTGCTCAGTTAACACAGAGGCAAGTGCAGTTGCATCCACTGTCAAGAGAGAGTAACTGATGAGTGATAAAAGCCCTGTCCTAGCACTTCCTCCAAGCCTGGCATGCATCCATGACAAGGACCACAAGCAGCCAGAGCAGAAAGGGAAGGGCACTAGTGAAGAGGTGGATCGCTGCCCTCATGCTCACCAGCTGGTCCCAGATGCTAACTTAACTCTGGCAACCCCTCTGCTCTGCATGGCCACTAAGACGCCTGTTAGAGTGAGAGCCTCCATATGCAGGTCAGAGGATGAGGAACCCAGGCCCTGGACGCTGAAAAAGGCAAAGGTAGGTGTCCTATTTTACACTTCTACTCTACAGGGTTGGGGGTCTGTTCCATTTCAATTCAAAGCATTGAATTAAGTACTTCCTGAATTGACTGGAATTGAAATTGAATTGACCCCAACCCTGCTAATCTATGCTCATAGTATAAAACATCACCCCTTACTAGGGTTAACATTTGTATTACGTTTGGTGTGGACCCAGGAAGAACATCTATGGCTATTACAAAATCGGTTTGGAATACAAATAAACAAGTTACCTCAATTACTGTCCTCTAAATTGTGTGCCCCATGAGGCCATCAATGTATGTTGATCACTCAAATGTGTATTGAATGTGCCACATTGGAACAATATTACATCTAGAGTCAATGTCTTCCTGTTAGGATTATTGGACAGGCATTGACATTGAGAGTGAAGAGAGGAGCGTCAAGGAGGAGGTGAGCCCGAGGGAGGGTTTGAAGAGTGAGGCGGACCGTGCCCATTCCAAGAGCTCCAATGGGACGGTTTCATCAGAGAGAGCAGAGACCATCCTGGGAAGAGTGGGCTTTCTGGCCATGAACCTCAAGCAGAAAGTCACATTTTTAAAGATGGAGGAAAAAGAGAAAAATAAGGAACTGAATAAGAAGTTGAAAGATGACGAGAAAGAGAGAAAGGTCTCTTGCCTCGAGGTTGTCGGGAGGGGTTGTGTTTTTTCTAGCAGGAGATAAGCTGGCTTCTTATATGTTGTTGAGTAAAGCTTAAACCATGTATTTAGATTGTATGTAGGTATTGTAGTCAGGTATTATAGGTAGTTTACTTAGGTAGTTATTATAGGTTATTGTAGGTAATTATTGTAGGTAAGTATTCTATTCGGTGGACCCCGGCGAAGCACGAGTGCTAGCTAACCCACCACTTGGACCAACAAAGCTAGCTAGCTAGCTAGCTAGTTACTAGTAACTTTTAGCAACTGTGGTTAGTTGTTTCCAATGTTATTTCACGCTTAAGAGTACCTGTAATTGAGCCAGCTAGCTACCGACCATTCAGCTGTTCTTCTAACCTCATTATCCGAGGCATTAACGTTAGATGGTTGGTGGCTGCTGTACTTAATTACAGCTACTGATTGCAGCCTGCCACCCAGTTAGCTGGCAAAATATGATTAGACAAATAATAATATTTATTTGAATGATACAGTATGTTACTAAATTGAAATTAAAATGAAATGTTTTTGTAATTATAACATTTTACGAAATGTAAAAAGAAAACTTTAAAAAAAAATAATAATAACAAAAGCAAGGTAAAAAGAAAAGGAAACCGATCCAGATTCCTATTACCAGTGTAAAAACAAAGGGGGGAGGTGTCAATGTAAATAGTCCGGGTGGCCATTTGATTAATTGTTCAGCAGTCTTATGAATTGGGGATAGAAGCTGTTAAGGAGCCTTTTGGACCTAGACTTGGCACTCTGGTACCGCTTGCTGAACAGTCTATGACTTGGGTGACTGGAGTCTTTGTCAATTTTTTGGGCCTCCCTCTTACACCTCCAAGTATATAGGTCCTGGATGGCAGGAAGCTTGGCTCCAGTGATGTACTGGGCCGTACGCACTACCCTCTGTAGCGCCTTACGGTCGGATGCCGAGCAGTTGCCATACCAGGCGGTGATGCAACTGGTCAGGAAGCTCTCGATGGTGCAGCTGTAGAACTTTTTGAGGATCTTGGGACCAATGCTAAATCTTTTCAGTCTCCTGAGGTGGAAAAGGCGTTGTCGTGCCTTCTTCACGACTGTCTTGGTGTGTTTGAACCATGATAGTTTGTTGGTGATGTGGACACCAAAGAACTTGAAACTCTCGACCTGCTCCACTACAGCCCCGTCGATGTGAATGGGGCGTGTTCCCAGTCCCTGTCCCTGAAAATCCTCCCCGGAGCATGATGCTGCCACCACCATGCTTCACCGTAGGGATGGTGCCAGGTTTCCTCCAAACGTGATCTCATCCCAGGTAAGAGGGGGAGTGGCAGCAGCAGCAGGTTCTCCCCATGTGAGCTGAGTCCAGTGGACCAGTCCTGTATCCCCCCACCCAGACAGCGACAGTGGTCTAAACCATGGCTAGCTATCCACAATCTGGCTCGACTAAACAAGGTTTACCAAGAGGGAAGGAGGGAGAGGAAGGTAGAGGAAGAGAAAGAGGGAGGAGAGGAAGGAGGAAAGGGAGAAAATGACTGTAAGAAGGACTGTAAGACTGTAATAAGGAAAGGAGGGAGAAGGCCGAGCAAGAGGAAGAGGAAGAGGTGGAAGATAACAAGGAGAGTTGATCTGTCCATCACTACCATAAGGAGATCTCTTCTGGGGCCTCTTGTTCTCTCCTCTTTCCCACAGAGGAGCACCTTTCGCAGGCAGCCCAGAGCAGACTCTCCGCTGAGAGAAGGCTAGCCCCTGGAGGTTTCACCTTGGATTTATACAGAGAACCCCCCAGTACTCAAACTGCTTTACATTGTAGAGGGTGATCTAATCTCATTGGAGGCGACCCAATGACCCAGAAATGCTCCATGGACAGACTTCCTCCCTGCTCCCCGTCTCGCTGGCAGGGGGCTCGTAGGAACACCCTCCCTTCCTTGACTCCAGCAACACCCCTTCTTCACCTGCCCCCCTTATCATGTTATGAGTCTCACCTACAGGTCCCGCCCCCTGGCCTACCTGTTGCAGGTGTAAGTATGGTGTGTTGGACACAGCTGCCCTCCACCTCCTCCCCCTCCTCCCCTCTTCCTCCCCCTCCTTCCCTCTTTCTCCCACTCCCCCCATCTCTCGCGCTCTCTCCTCCTCCCCCTCTCTTCCCTTTAAAGCAATAGTTTAAACCTACACACTTCCTTAAACCTAAAATAAGTCAAGAAGTAATTTTGTGTGGAAGTCAAACATTTGTTCAGAACGACAAAATCGAGACCTTTACATAGCCCATTTCTCATTGTCTATAGGAGTGATGTACACTGGTCAAATTGCCCAAATGTTAATTTAGACATTCACAAATTTTACAGATTTTGACTCTCACTTATGTCATGAAATGTTTGGCAAAGTAGTAAAGAAGGTTGTATTATACTTTTCTTGTGTACTAGATCCTATGGTTTGGAAAGTGTTTTTTTTCTCAGACATAAATGAACAATTCCAGGTGAAAGCTAAAGGTCGTAGCTTCCTGGGGGGAGGGACACCACTACATTAATAAAATATTTCCCTCTTGCTAGATTGATGACTAAAGCCCTAGTGAAACAGTGCAACATGTTTGTCAGCTCAACTGGTTAAATACAAGACCTGTTCATTGTGAAATGTATGTGTTCAAGTCTAATAATTTTGCTCTATATATTTTCTACTCTGGATGTAATTTTATCTGTTTAAGCTGTTTGGATTGTTAATTGATATAACACAGGGCACCATTGAAAAAGAGACACTGGTCTCAATTGGGATTCCCTGTAAAAATAAAGAGGAATATGATAGAGGGAATATGATAGCGAGTATTATGATGGAGTGGAATATGATGGAGAGAAATATAATAGAGAGAATATGATGGAGGGAATATGATAGAGGAATTTGATGGAGGGGAATATGATAGAGAATGAATGGAGGAATGTGTGACGCTCTTGAGCAACAAAGGTTGTCTGTTTGGTTATATCAACTGGAAAGACACGGATAAGAAAATGTTCAAACATAATTTTAAACAATACTTTTCTATAGTCAGCTGATATTGATTTCTTTATTTAATTATTTATTAAACTTAAATGCTAAACATCAATGACACCTACTCTTCAATTACATTTTTTTGGCCTATATAATTACACATCCAGCTAATTTTATCCCTCTATGAGCATGCGTACCGTAAAGATACCGTAAGGATCACTCGACTGCAACAGCTCTCGTTGATTTAATCGATCAATGGCTCAGATCACTTGACCAAGATAAACTTGTGGATGAGCTGCTTCTTGATTTTAGTGCTGCAGTTGACCTTGTTGATCATATGGCTAATAGCTGAGGCCATTGAAGAGAGATGTTTTCTTGAACCCTCATTTCTTTTTTGGAACTTTGTTACTGAGGTGACATAGACTATGGAAGACTTGTTTTACTGTAGTAAGGTAGCCTATGTATTTCATTGATGATGATGATGATGATGAAAAATATTGGCATTAGTGGTAGGCTGAGATCGAACAAACAACCTAAGTAAGCCTGGCTGCTATTTATGATATCTAAAACATATAGACTTTTTAATTAGGCAAAACACATGTCGTTTGAATGGTCAACCATTTTACATGAGTTACAGCATTTTATTTTAATAAAAAATTAGGTTATATGGATTCATGGTATATATTAGGTATGACTGTGCTGCATAGGTACAAAAAATCTAAAATAAATAAACTAAATTGTGCCAGCATTTGATAACACATGAAATCTGCTGTGGGTAACCATGGCAATGGGGACTCCATTGTGACATCACAAGATTCCGATTCTGGAAGGTTACCTGTTGCACAGACAAACTGAACAGTGCAAAGAGACTGATTCAACTAACCACTGACAAATTATTAATGTCCTATTTCATTAGTGAGAGAACACACTGCTTACTTCAGAGGTAGGTTGTAATATAACTTATTGTGAATGTGTTTCAGTAGTATAACTTATTTTCAAATTACTTGTGTATGAATGTGACATTTTAAGTAGACTTAACATGACTAGTGAAACTGTTGAAGAGAGATAGTTTGCTTGAGTCCTCTTTTTGTGAGAAAATGCTTCATCCTGACACCTGAGATGTCATGTTACAATTGTAGTGAGCCAGCCTAATGGCTAATGCATTCTATTGATGACAGAAAAAAAACCTCTCTCTGTGTTAATCACCAACATATGTTGTAATCAATTATCTCAATAAATATGTACCAAAAGAGTAGGTTGTGTAAGAAAACAAGTACGCCTACCTAATTTGTAGCTGATTCATTTCTAATAAGAATAATACGTTCTTAATTGAATGGACATCCATTTCAAATGGTTGAATTGATAGACCTCTCTAAATTTAGGTGCACTCAAGGGCACTCAAAGAGAAGACTGGCATTTTTACCTCCTTGGTTTTTAAAATAGATGAAACTGTACAAGTTAGGTCCTGCATGGATATAGAGTTATTTTCTACCCAAAACACAGTGTTTTCAATGATATGATGGAAGTGATTAGTGTGGTTTGTGAGAACCAGGCCCAATATGGAGTAGAGCTACATGAGGGGTTGAATAAGGCTCAATAGTAAGGTACAGAAAGACCCTGAAGTTTGCTTTTTAAAGTCTGTGTTGTGCTTTTTCATCTGCCATGGCAACGCCTTGCATCACAATGATGATGTCATGAAGGATATTGTTCACGAAATGATAAGAACAGCCAAAATCGATTCATTTGAACTTGGTCGCTTTTCCAGTAGCCAACTTTTTACTAGTAATTCAGATAGGCCTATTGCCTAAACATATCTGGATCAGGATTCTCACTTGATTAATTGTAAGTAGCTGGGAAGAAAACGTGTGCACATTGTAAAGAGATGCATTATTATTTGGTTAGCAACACCCACTTACTACAACATTGTGTATTTTCCAGAGTTATTGTTAGCTAAGAGGAAGACATGGAGGGTTCAACGCTGACACAGAGAAGGGGTGAGTGTCGGTTGGAGGAAAGGGCGATCTAGACAGACTACGTGATGGAGCTGGGAGCCAGGTTGGCTCTGGTTTTGCAGATCCAGAAGGATCAGGAGAAGAAGATGAAGAGGATTTGGTTCAAGACGAGGAAAATGCCAAGACTGATTGAGGAGGTAACAAGACCAACTTTGACAAAGTCGACAAGAGTTCTGTTTAACAATATTAATTAAAGCAAATATAAGTTATTGTAAAGGCAAAATGTTCCATATGCCATGGAATGTAAGCTAAAAATGTTTTGTCCTTATTTCTTTTTGTATTAGGCTACACCATGGCAATGCTTATAACTGTTCTTGTCTAAATGTGTTGTATCGTGTCTGTCTGTTTCAGTGAATTTATGTCCTCAGTTCTTATGGTTGTCTGGTCATAAAAAATAAACAACCGTTCTATCATAGACGCTCATATCAGGATTATGTGGTTGTCTCACCTAGCTACCTTAAGTTGAATGCACTAACTAACTATAAGTCGTTCTGGATAAAAGCGTCTGATAAATGGCTAAAATGTCAAATGTTATGCTGGGTGTGGGGCATGTATTTTTACACTTAGCTGGCCCATTGGCTAGGGGACCAAGGGTTGGGACAGACTGGTGCAGATCATCTTAGAGGACACTATATATATATATATATATATATATATATATATGTGATGTATAAGTAAGTAGTGCTGACTCATACAGTATGTATGTATGTACTGAATGTGATCACTTTCATCATGTCTGTTTCTTTTCTCACGCAGAATGTGTGAGATGTGAGCAACTGTCCTCTCACTGAGTTCATGGCTCCATGTATTGACTCCCTCCCACCACTGGCTTTCACCAATCAGAGGCCTATACCTACCATGTTGCATCCCCCCTCTCCATTTGCCATACGCGCTCAGGATGCACAGCGGTTCATTGTATGTTCATACTTTGTCCCTGAAACCTGCCAGTCTGCTGAATGCCCAGTTGCCACAGAGGCCACTGCAGATGTATCTACAGGTATACGAGAAGACCTATGGACAGATATACATCTTTCCTCAATGCTGCATCGATACCTGCCACACTTCTTTGACGAAGACTCCATGCAGCCACATCAGGCAGTAGAGGGCACCACTGAGGTCTCAGTTGCTCCAGTGGCAATATCTAATGTTGAGGAAGAGGACAGATTCTATCATTACTCCCTCCCACCCCTGGCTCAGCGGTTCATTGGCAATTCATTCAATTTCCTCGAAACCTCTAAGCCTGCTGTTTCAGCCACAGAGTGCCCAGTTGCCACAGAGACCACTGCTACCACAGCCACTGTCAAGGGAGAGAATCGATGGGCAGCTAGAAGTCTTCCTTCAGTGCTGCCTCCATGCCTGCCAACAGTCTTTGACGATGACTTCATGCCATCAGAGCAGACAGTAGAGGATACCTATGAGGTCTCAGTTGCTACAGAGACCACTGCAGGCACATCTACTGTTGATTTTGGAGTGTACAGATCAGCAGCTAAATGCCCTGTCCCAATGCTGCCTCCAAGTCTGCCACTTGTCTTTGAAGTTGACTACAAACTGCCAGGGGAGGCAGTAGAGGACACCACCAAGTGTCCAGTTATCAGTGAAACAAACAATGATGTGTCCACTCACCTCAAAGAGGACATGGCAGCTGATCAAAGCCCTCCTGACCCTGCAGCACTGCCACCAAGCTCGCCATGTATCCGAGACTCTGACCACAAACTGACAGAGGAGACAAAAGAGGATGCCACCGAGTCCTCCGTTACCACAGCGATCACTGCAGGCACATCCATTGTCCAGGGAGAGAACCTGTTGGGTGATAAAAGCCCGGCTCCAATGCTGCCTTCAAAGTTGCCACACATTCTAGACAATGGCCACAAGCAGCCAGAGGAGGCAGTAGAGGACACCACCAAGAGTCAAGTGTCCAGGGAAGCGGCCGTTTCCGTCTCCACTGTCCACACTCTGCCAGGGGAGGCAGTAGAGGACACCAACAAGTGTCCAGTTGCCAGGGAAGCAGCCGTTTCTGTGTCCACTGTCCACACGGAGGAGTGTTTGGCTGATAAAAGTCCTCCTGCACCTGCAACACTGCCTCTAATCCTGACCTGCACCCACAACAATGACCACAAACCGCTATGGAAGACAGTTGAGTGCACTACAAAGTGCTCAGTCGACACAGAGGCAACTGTTGCTATTTACACCTGGGATGATAAAAGTCCTCCAGGTCTGCAATGCATTCACAACAACAATGACCACAAGCAGCCAGAGGAGACAGTTGAGGACACCACATAGTGCTCAGTTAACACAGAGGCAAGTGCAGTTGCATCCACTGTCAAGAGAGAGGAACTAATGAGTGATAAAAGCCCTGTCCTAGCACTTCCTCCAAGCCTGGCATGCATCCATGACAAGGACCACAAGCAGCCAGAGCAGAAAGGGAAGGGCACTAGTGAAGAGGAGGATCGCTGCCCTCATGCTCACCAGCTGGTCCCAGATGCTAACTGAATTCTGGCAACACCTCTGCTCTGCATGGCCACTAAGATGCCTGTTAGAGTGAGAGCCTCCATATGCAGGTCAGAGGATGAGGAACCCAGGCCCTGGACGCTGAAAAAGGCAAAGGTAGGTGTCCTATTTTACACTTCTACTCTACAGGGTTGGGGGTCTGTTCCATTTCAATTCAAAGCATTGAATTAAGTACTTCCTGAATTGACTGGAATTGAAATTGAATTGACCCCAACCCTGCTAATCTATGCTCATAGTATAAAACATCACCCCTTACTAGGGTTAACATTTGTATTACGTTTGGTGTGGACCCAGGAAGAACATCTATGGCTATTACAAAATCGGTTTGGGATACAAACAAACAAGTTACCTCAATTACTGTCCTCTAAATTGTGTGCCCCATGAGGCCATCAATGTATGTTGATCACTCAAATGTGTATTGAATGTGCCACATTGGAACAATATTACATCAATCAATCAATCAATTTTATTTTATATAGCCCTTCATACATCAGCTGATATCTCGAAGTGCTGTACAGAAACCCAGCCTAAAACCCCAAACAGCTAGTGATGCAGGTGTAGAAGCACGGTGGCTAGGAAAAACTCCCTAGAAAGGCCAAAACCTAGGAAGAAACCTAGAGAGGAACCAGGCTATGAGGGGTGGCCAGTCCTCTTCTGGCTGTGCCGGGTGGAGATTATAACAGAACCATGCCAAGATGTTCAAAAATGTTCATAAGTGACAAGCATGGTCAAATAATAATCAGGAATAAATCTCAGTTGGCTTTTCATAGCCGATCATTAAGAGTTTAAAAACAGCAGGTCTGGGACAGGTAGGGGTTCCATAACCGCAGGCAGAACAGTTGAAACTGGAATAGCAGCAAGGCCAGGCGGACTGGGCACAGCAAGGAGTCACCACGGCCGGCAGTCCCGACGTATGGTCCTAGGGCTCAGGTCTCTCAGTTGGCAATTCATATCCGATCATTAAGAGTCGAAAACAGCAGGTCTGGGACAGGTAGGGGTTTCGTAACCGCAGGCAGAACAGTTGAAACTGGAACAGCAGCAAGGCCAGGCGGACTGGGGACAGCAAGGTGTCAGCATGCCCGATAGTCCCAACGTATGGTCCCAGGGCTCAGGTTCTCAGAGAGAAAGAGAGAACGAGAGAATTAGAGAGAGCATTCTTAAATTCACACAGGACACTGGATAAGACAGGAGAAGTACTCTAGGTATAACCAACTGACCCCAGCCCCCCGACACATAAACTACTGCAGCATAAATACTGGAGGCTGAGACAGGAGCGGTCCGGAGACACTGTGGCCCCATCCGAAGAAACCCCCGGACAGGGCCAAACAGGAAGGATATAACCCCACCCACTCTGCCAAAGCACAGCCCCCGCACCACTAGAGGGATATCCTCAACCACCAACTTACAATCCCGAGACAAGGCCGAGTATAGCCCACAAAGGTCTCCACCACAGCACAAACCAAGGGGGGGGGGGCGCCAACCCAGACAGGAAGATCACGTCAGTAACTCAACCCACTCAAGTGACGCACCCCTCCCAGGGACGGCATGAAAGAGCACCAGCAAGTCAGTGACTCAGCCCCTGTAACAGGGTTAGAGGCAGAGAATCCCAGTGGAGAGAGGGGAACCGGCCTGGCAGAGACAGCAAGGGCGGTTCGTTGCTCCAGAGCCTTTCCGTTCACCTTCACACTCCTAGGCCAGACTACACTCAATCATATGACCTACTGAAGAGATAAGTCTTCAGTAAAGACTTAAAGGTTGAGACCGAGTCTGCGTCTCTCACATGGGTAGGCAGACTGTTCCATAAAAATGGAGATCTATAGGAGAAAGCCCTGCCTCCCGCTGTTTGCTTAGAAATTCTAGGGACAATTAGGAGGCCTGCGTCTTGTGACCGTAGCGTACGTATTGGTATGTACGGCAGGACCAACTCGGAAAGATAGGTAGGAGCAAGCCCATGTAACGCTTTATAGGTTAACAGTAAAACCTTGAAATCAGCCCTTGCCTTAACAGGAAGCCAGTGTAGGGAAGCTAGCACTGGAGTAATATGATCAAATTTCTTGGTTCTAGTCAGGATTCTAGCAGCCGTATTTAGCACTAACTGAAGTTTATTTAGTGCTTTATCCGGGTAGCCGGAAAGTAGAGCATTGCAGTAGTCTAACCTAGAAGTAACAAATGCATGGATTAATTTTTCTGCATCATTTTTGGACAGAACATTTCTGATCTTTGCAATGTTACGTAGATGGAAAAAAGCTGTCCTTGAAACAGTCTTGATATGTTCGTCAAAAGAGAGATCAGGGTCAAGAGTAACGCCGAGGTCCTTCACAGTTTTATTTGAGACGACTTTACAACCATCAAGATGAATTGTCAGATTTAACAGAAGATCTCTTTGTTTCTTGGGACCTAGAACAAGCATCTCTGTTTTGTCCGAGTTTAAGAGTAGAAAGTTTTCAGCCATCCACTTCCTTATGTCTGAAACACAGGCTTCTAGCGAGGGCAATTTTGGGGCTTCACCATGTTTCATTGAAATGTACAGCTGTGTGTCATCCGCATAGCAGTGAAAGTTAACATTATGTTTTCGAATAACATCCCCAAGAGGTAAAATATATAGTGAAAACAATAGTGGTCCTAAAACGGAACCTTGAGGAACACCGAAATGTACAGTTGATTTGTCAGAGGACAGACCATTCACAGAGACAAACTGATATCTTTCCGACAGGTAAGATCTAAACCAGGCCAGAACTTGTCCGTGTAGACCAATTTGGGTTTCCAGTCTCTCCAAAAGAATGTGGTGATCGATGGTGTCAAAGGCAGCACTAAGGTCTAGTAGCACGAGGACAGATGCAGAGCCTCGGTCTGACGCCATTAAAAGGTCATTTACCACCTTCACAAGTGCAGTCTCAGTGCTATGATGGGGTCTAAAACCAGACTGAAGCATTTCGTATACATTGTTTGTCTTCAGAAAGGCAGTGAGTTGCTGCGCAACAGCTTTTTCAAAAATTTTTGAGAGGAATGGAAGATTCGATATAGGCCGATAGTTTTTTATATTTTCCGTGTCAAGGTTTGGCTTTTTCAAGAGAGGCTTTATCACTGCCACTTTTAGTGAGTTTGGTACACATCCGGTGGATAGAGAGCTGTTTATTATGTTCAACATAGGAGGGCCAAGCACAGGAAACAGCTCCTTCAGCAGTTTAGTAGGAATGGGATCCAGTATGCAGCTTGAAGGTTTTGAGGCCATGATTATTTTCATCATTGTGTCAAGAGATATAGTACTAAAACACTTAAGTGTCTCTCCCGATCCCAGGCCCTCGCAGAGCTGTGCAGATCCAGGACAGCTAAGCCCTGGAGGAATACGCAGATTCAAAGAGGAGTCCGTAATTTGCTTTCTAATGGTCATGATCTTTTCCTCAAAGAAGTTCATGAATTTATTACTGCTGAAGTGAAAGCCATCCTCTCTTGGGGAATGCTGCTTTTTAGTTAGCTTTGCAACAGTATCAAAAAGAAATTTTGGATTGTTCTTATTTTCCTCGATTAAGTTGGAAAAGTAGGATGATCGAGCAGCAGTGAGGGCTCTTCGGTACTGCACGGTACTGTCTTTCCAAGCTAGTCGGAAGACTTCCAGTTTGGTGTGGCGCCATTTCCGTTCCAATTTCCTGGTAGCTTGCTTCAAAGCTCGGGTATTTTCTGTATACCAGGGAGCTAGTTTCTTATGACAAATGTTTTTCGTTTTTAGGGGTGCAACTGCATCTAGGGTATTGCGCAAGGTTAAATTGAGTTCCTCAGTTAAGTGGTTAACTGATTTTTGTCCTCTGACGTCCTTGGGTAGGCAGAAGGAGTCTGGAAGGGCATCAAGGAATTTTTGTGTTGTCTGAGAATTTATAGCACAACTTTTGATGCTCCTTGGTTGGGGTCTGAGCAGATTATTTGTTGCGATTGCAAACGTAATAAAATGGTGGTCCGATAGTCCAGGATTATGTGGAAAAACATTAAGATCTACAACATTTATTCCATGGGACAAAACTAGGTCCAGAGTATGACTGTGGCAGTGAGTAGGTCCAGAGACATGTTGGACAAAACCCACTGAGTCGATGATGGCTCCGAAAGACTTTTGGAGTGGGTCTGTGGACTTCTCCATGTGAATATTAAAATCACCAAAAATTAGAATATGATCTGCTATAACTACAAGGTCTGATAGGAATTCAGGAAACTCAGAGAGGAACGCTGTATATGGACCAGGAGGCCTGTAAACAGTAGCTATAAAAAGTGATTGAGTAGGCTGCATAGATTTCATGACTAGAAGCTCAAAAGACGAAAACGCCATTTTTTTTTTTGTAAATTGAAATTTGCTATCGTAAATATTAGCAACACCTCCGCCTTTGCGGGATGCACGGGGGATATGGTCACTAGTGTAACCAGGAGGTGAGGCCTCATTTAACACAGTAAATTCATCAGGCTTAAGCCATGTTTCAGTCAGGCCAATCACATCAAGATTATGATCAGTGATTAGTTCATTGACTATGACTGCCTTTGAAGTGAGGGATCTAACATTGAGTAACCCTATTTTGAGATGTGAGGTATCACGATCTCTTTCAATAATGGCAGGAATGGAGGAAGTCTTTATCCTAATAAGATTGCTAAGGTGAACACCGCCATGTTTAGTTCTGCCCAACCTAGGTCGAGGCACAGACACAGTCTCAATGGGTATGGCTGAGCTGACTACATTTACATTTACATTTTAGTCATTTAGCAGACGCTCTTATCCAGAGCGACTTACACTGACTGTGCTATTGGCAGACTCCACTAAGCTGGCAGGTTGGCTAACAGCCTGCTGCCTGGCCTGCACCCTATTTCACTGTGGGGCTAGAGGGGTTAGAGCCCCATCTATGTTGGTAGATAAGATGAGAGCACCCCTCCAGCTAGGATGGAGTCCGTCACTCCTCAGCAGGTCAGGCTTGGTCCTGTTTGTGGGTGAGTCCCAGAAAGAGGGCCAATTATCTACAAATTCTATCTTTTGGGAGGGGCAGAAAACAGTTTTCAACCAGCGATTGAGTGCTGAGACTCTGCTGTAGAGCTCGTCACTCCCCCTAACTGGGAGGGGGCCAGAGACAATTACTCGATGCCGACACATCTTTCTAGCTAATTTACACGCTGAAGCTATGTTGCACTTGGTGACCTCTGACTGTTTCATCCTAACATCGTTGGTGCCGACGTGGATAACAATATCTCTATACTCTCTACACTCGCCAGATTTAGTTTTAGCCAGCACCAACTTTAGATTAGCCTTAACGTCGGTAGCCCTGCCCCCTGGTAAACAGTGTATGATCGCTGGGTGATTCGTTTTAAGTCTAATACTGCGGGTAATGGAGTCGCCAATGACTAGGGTTTTCAATTTGTCAGAGCTAATGGTGGGAGGCTTCGGCGTCTCAGACCCCGTAACGGGAGGAGTAGAGACAAGAGAAGACTCAGACTCAGACTCCGACTCGCTACATAATGGGGAAAACCGGTTGAAGGTTTCTGTCGGCTGAATGAGCGACACTGGTTGAGCATTCCAACAGGATTTCCCTCCAGAAGCCATGAGAAAGTTGTCCGGCTGCGGGGACTGTGCGGGGGGATTTATACTAACGTTACTATCTGTACTTACTGGTGGCACAGACGCTGTTTCTTCCATCTGTTTCTTCCATCTAGAGTCAATGTCTTCCTGTTAGGATTATTGGACAGGCATTGACATTGAGAGTGAAGAGAGGAGCGTCAAGGAGGAGGTGAGCCCGAGGGAGGGTTTGAAGAGTGAGGCGGACCGTGCCCATTCCAAGAGCTCCAATGGGACAGTTTCATCAGAGAGAGCAGAGACCATCCTGGGAAGAGTGGGCTTTCTGGCCATGAACCTCAAGCAGAAAGTCACATTTTTAAAGATGGAGGAAAAAGAGAAAAATAAGGAACTGAATAAGAAGTTGAAAGATGACGAGAAAGAGAGAAAGGTCTCTTGCCTCGAGGTTGTCGGGAGAGGTTGTGTTTTCTCTAGCAGGAGATAAGCTGGCTTCTTATATGTTGTTGAGTAAAGCTTAAACCATGTATTTAGATTGTATGTAGGTATTGTAGTCAGGTATTATAGGTAGTTTACTTAGGTAGTTATTGTAGGTTATTGTAGGTAATTATTGTAGGTAAGTATTCTATTCGGTGGACCCCGGCGAAGCACGAGTGCTAGCTAACCCACCACTTGGACCAACAAAGCTAGCTAGCTAGTGGGTAGCTACTGGTAACTTTTAGCAACTGTGGTTAGTTGTTTCCAATGTTATTTCACGCTTAAGAGTACCTGTAATTGAGCCAGCTAGCTACCGACCATTCAGCTGTTCTTCTAACCTCATTATCCGAGGCATTAACGTTAGATGGTTGGTGGCTGCTGTACTTAATTACAGCTACTGATTGCAGCCTGCCACCCAGTTAGCTGGCAAAATATGATTAGACAAATAATAATATTTATTTGAATGATACAGTATGTTACTAAATTGAAATTAAAATGAAATGTTTTTGTAATTATAACATTTTACGAAATGTAAAAAGAAAACTTAAAAAAAAAAAAAAAAGAACAAAAGCAAGGTAAAAAGAAAAGGAAACCGATCCAGATTCCTATTACCAGTGTAAAAACAAAGGGGGGAGGTGTCAATGTAAATAGTCCGGGTGGCCATTTGATTAATTGTTCAGCAGTCTTATGAATTGGGGATAGAAGCTGTTAAGGAGCCTTTTGGACCTAGACTTGGCACTCTGGTACCGCTTGCTGTGCGGTAGCAGAGAGAACAGTCTATGACTTGGGTGACTGGAGTCTTTGTCTATGACTTGGGTGACTGGAGTCTCTCCCTCTTACACCTCCAAGTATATAGGTCCTGGATGGCAGGAAGCTTGGCTCCAGTGATGTACTGGGCCGTACGCACTACCCTCTGTAGCGCCTTACGGTCGGATGCCGAGCAGTTGCCATACCAGGCGGTGATGCAACTGGTCAGGAAGCTCTCGATGGTGCAGCTGTAGAACTTTTTGAGGATCTTGGGACCAATGCCAAATCTTTTCAGTCTCCTGAGGTGGAAAAGGCGTTGTCGTGCCCTCTTCACGACTGTCTTGGTGTGTTTGAACCATGATAGTTTGTTGGTGATGTGGACACCAAGGAACTTGAAACTCTCGACCTGCTCCACTACAGCCCCGTCGATGTGAATGGGGCGTGTTCCCAGTCCCTGTCCCTGAAAATCCTCCCCGGAGCATGATGCTGCCACCACCATGCTTCACCGTAGGGATGGTGCCAGGTTTCCTCCAAACGTGATCTCATCCCAGGTAAGAGGGGGAGTGGCAGCAGCAGCAGGTTCTCCCCATGTGAGCTGAGTCCAGTGGACCAGTCCTGTATCCCCCCACCCAGACAGCGACAGTGGTCTAAACCATGGCTAGCTATCCACAATCTGGCTCGACTAAACAAGGTTTACCAAGAGGGAAGGAGGGAGAGGAAGGTAGAGGAAGAGAAAGAGGGAGGAGAGGAAGGAGGAAAGGGAGAAAATGACTGTAAGAAGGACTGTAAGACTGTAAGAAGGAAAGGAGGGAGAAGGCCGAGGAAGAGGAAGAGGAAGAGGTGGAAGATGACAAGGATAGTTGATATGTCCATCACTACCATAAGGAGATCTCTTCTGGGGCCTCTTGTTCTCTCCTCTTTCCCACAGAGGAGCACCTTTCGCAGGCAGCCCAGAGCAGACTCTCTCCTGAGAGAAGGCTAGCCCCTGGAGGTTTCACCTTGGATTTATACAGAGAACCCCCCAGTACTCAAACTGCTTTACATTGTAGAGGGGGATGTAATCTCATTGGAGGCGACCCAATGACCCAGAAATGCTCCGTGGACAGACTTCCTCCCTGCTCAACCGTCTCGCTGGCAGGGTGCTCGTAGGAACACCCTCCCCTCCTTGACTCCAGCTCCACCCCTTCTTCACCTGCCCCCCTTATCATGTTATGAGTCTCACCTACAGGTCCCACCCCCTGGCCTACCTGTTGCAGGTGTAAGGATGGAGTGTCGGAAACAGCTGCCCTCCCCCTCCTCCCCCTCCTCCCCTCTTTCTCCCACTCCCCCCATCTCTCGCACTCTCTCTTCGTCCCCCTCTCTTCCCTTTAAAGCAATACTTAGACCAGGCTTTCTACCTCCTCTACCCCTCTCCACCTCCTCTTCCATTCCTACTCTCTTTCTCTCCACCTCCTCCTCCTCCTCTTTGTTCCCCCTCTCCCGCCCTCCAGTGAGAGAGGCAGGAGGCCACCTCACCGTCACTCTATCCAGCTGGAGCCGCTGAGAGGGCGAGGAGGAGAGGAGGAGGAATAGAGGAAGAACAGAGGAGACAAGAGGGAGAGGTGGAGAGGAGGAGAGGGAGTGAGACACTATGTTAGCTGTTGTGGTGTGATATGTGTAGTTACTTGTAATAACCACTAGAGCATGCTGGACACTTATTTGGTGCTTGCTGACCTCAATGTGTGCATGCATATCAACAGTCTAAAGCAGTCATCTCCAATCCAAAGAATTAGTTGGAATCATTTGTTTATTAGACATTTCCTATTTATACTGTATGGATAATAAAACCCATCCTTTATTTACTTGTGTTTTAGCTTTTTCCCCACACCCACACTGAAAGTTGTTACTGTTACTTTAGTCTGTCTTGCTTTATGATAGTCACATGCCTCTACCTTTACAAGAAGTCTATCAGTATTCTTCATGAGGGCTTTAAAGCTAATGTTAATTTGACTGTGTACTTCAAGAATATACATGTATTTTCCAAGACAGACCTGTTACTGGCCGTGTCTAAATATCCATTCTAGCGTAATACATACTTAAACTGCATACTAATTTCGCCTTTGATCTAGTAGAATGCACTCTTCTTTTCTGACTCACTTGTTTTGCAACAGCTGATAGTCAGATAAATTGACGCGCTGTACCGAAATGAACAAATGACGGGAGTCAATGCAATCGCGCATTAGATGACGAATTCTGAGTACTATTGCCGCGTTCACATGCTAGTCGGAACTTGGAAACCCGGAAATGTCAGACTTGCTTACTGGTTGTAGTTATACACGTGGCGCAATCAACGAACAGCAAGTCAGACATTTCAGAGTTTCCTAGGTCCGACTAGCATGTGAACGCGGCATAATTTCTAAATTTCACATACTAAAAAACTAAATGTTTTTATATACTATTTAGTACTCTAATATGGGTATTCGGACACTGCCTCTTTGTCTCTCACACACTGAGCATGAGCACAGTCATTATGGCCACCTGTGCTGTTCCATCTGCACAGACATCTACACTGAGCCTGTGTCTCCAAGCTATCAGCACACCTTCTGCAAGAGATGCCTCCAAGACTCTCTGGTCAGAGACAGAATCTTCCAGATCAACAGACTGATCAGGAACGTGGCCTTCGAGCTGAAGCTGGAGGAAAATGCTAAAAGACAGAGAGCTACAGCCGAGAGAGGAAACAGTAGAGAGATGAATGTCGTGAACATGGAGAGGCTCTGAAGCTGTTCTGTGAGACGGACAGTAATCTGATCTCTGTGATCTGCAGAGATGGGTGAGACGACAGAGGACACACATTCAAACCTATAAGAGAAGCACATGAGGATCTGAAAAAAGAGGTAGCCTCAGATTTATGCTACTTCAAGAAGGATATTCGTGTACTGGAATACTCAAGAGATGAGCAGCAAAGAGAAATGTCTCAAGCAAAAGAGACGTCAGATCATCTCAAAGTCCAGATCAGGTTGCTTGGTTGACAAGGAGATAGTACTTGCCAGGCTGGATGAACAGCTAAAGGAGAAGAGAGTTAAAACGGCCTCTCTTCAGTCTGAGCTGGACCTCACTGAGCCCAGAGACTTCCTGCTCTAGTGGATGGAGAGGGGCTGCACTGAGATTAGGGAGAGGAGGAAGGAGGAGGAGTGGTTGGAGAGGAATATGATAGAGAGGAATATGATAGAGGGATTAGGATGGATGGGAATATGATAGAGGGAATATATTGAGAGGAATGTGACAGAGAGGATTTGTTTTTTCATTAGATCACTTTAAGACATAAAATCTCTTAGGCTGACAGTCCCCGAAATCGGGCGCTAGAATTTCTTTAAAAAATATGTAAATGTTTACATGACTTATTTGATTGATTTCCCACCGTTTTATATTTCAGAAGACATCCATCCAGACCTTCCTAGAACTATGTAAACATCCTCTGTCGAATAAACTTGTATTTGCCTCCCTCTGGTGGTCGGCTGCATAATTACATCCATTTATATCACTTCACTGCAGCGCTACATCAAAGTGGCGTTCCAGGAAAAACTTTTATCCAGCTTGACTGCTTCACGGCACAGACATGGCAAAGCAATCACTGAATTTGTCTCGAGCAGGCAGAGCTAAATACATAACTTTCATAGCTCAACGATAAAGAACGCGACCTTCACACTTCCTTAAACCTAAAAGAAGTCAAGAAGTAATTTTGTGTGGAAGTCCAACATTTGTTCAGAACGACAAAATCGAGACCTTTACATAGCCCTTCTCCCTTTGTCTATAGGAGGGATGAACACTGGTTAAATGGCCCAAATGTTAATTTAGACATCCACAAATTTAGCAGATTTTGACTATGACTAATGTCATGAAATGTTTGGCAAAGTAGTAAAGAAGGTTGTACTATACTTTTATTGTGTACTAGATCATATGGTTTGAAAAGTTTTTTTTTCTTTCTCAGACATAAATGAACAATTCCAGGTGAAAGCTAAAGGTCATAGCTTCCTGGGGGGAGGGACACCACTACATTAATAAAATATTGCACTCTTGCTAGATTGATGACTATAGCCCTAGTGAAACAGTGCAAAATGGTTGTCAGCTCAACTGGTTAAATATAAGACAGGCCCTCCTGTAGCTCAGTTGGTAGTGCTTGCAACGCCAGGGTTGTGGGTTCGTTTCCCACGGGGGCCCACTAACTGTAAGTCGCTTTGGATAAGAGCGTCTGCTAAATGACTAAAATGTAATGTAAATGTAAGACCTGTTCATTGTGAAATATATGTGTTCAAGTCTAATAATTTTGCTCTTTATATTTTCTGCTCTGTATGTAATTGTATCTATTTAAGCTGTTTGGATTGTTCATTGATATAACACTGGGCACCATTGAAAAAGAGACACTGGTCTCAATTGGGATTCCCTGTATAAATAAAGAGGAATATGATAGAGGGAATATGATAGCGAGTATTATGATGGAGTGGAATATGATGGAGAGGAATATAATAGAGGGAATATAATAGATGGAATATGATTGAGGAATATGATGGAGGGGAATATTATAGAGAATGAATGGAGGAATGTGTGACGCTCTTGAGCAACAAAGGTTGTCTGTTTGGTTATATCAACTGGAAAGACATGGATAAGAAAATGTACAAATATATTTTTAAACAATGGGCGCTGTTGGCAGGTCTACAAATACTGTTCTATAGTCAGCTGATATTGATTTCCTTATTTAATAATTTATTAAACTAAAATGCTAAACATCAATGACACCTACTCTTCAATTACATTTTTTGGGCCTATATAATTACACATCCAGCTAATTTTATCCCTCTATGAGCATGCATACCGTAAAGATACCGTAAGGATCACTCGACTGCAACAGCTCTCGTTGATTTAATCCATCAATGGCTCAGGTCACTTGACCAAGATAAACTTGTGGATGAGCTGCTTCTTGATTTTAGTGCTGCATTTGACCTTGTTGATCATATGGCTATATAAATTAGGTGTAATATGGCAAACAAAGCCTATCAGAGGGAAAGGTAGAGCCATTACCAGTGTTTATACCTATGGGATAGGTAGAGAAAATTAGGCACAAAATAAGGCAGCAAGAAAGGTTCTGCAATGTGGTTATGAGATGTTCTCCATAGAATTACATAATGCACTCGAATGGCCGACTGTCAAGGAAATTACAAAAAAAAACACACAACATTGTTTTTTTCATAAAATGTACTGAAAGACCAACCGCTATATGTGATTAACTGGATATGGTCAAAGACAACTCATAAAATCAATAGGAATCTGGATCTGTCTCTGTGTCCTTTTCTTTTTACCTTGCTTTTGTTATTTTTGAATTTTTTTAATGTTTTGTTTTTACATTTCGTAAAATGTAATACTTACAAAAACATTTCATTTAAATTTAAATATAGTAAAATACAGTATCATTCAAATAAATATTATTTGTCTAATCATATTTTTTGCCTTTGAAGCTTAATATTTTGTGATATAATGTATGACTGACATGAGGGTAATCAAAGGGAGAGAGATAAGGGTAACAATGAAGACTTCTTCCATTACAGTTTCTAAGTGATGAGTAGAAGTGTACAGTGCCCTCCTGAATTATTGGCACCTGTCACGATCGTTGGAGGAAGTGGACCAATGCGCAGCGTGATTTGCGAACATACTTATTTATTTTTACACGAAACAAAACAACAAAACAATACTTGACATCCTTGGTAACAGACACTAACCATACACGGAACAAGATCCCACAAAACACTGTGGAAAACAGGCTGCCTAAGTATGGTTCCCAATCAGAGACAACAAGCAACAGCTGATATTCGTTGCCTCTGATTGAGAACCACCCCGGCCAACACAGAAACACATGAGCTAGATAATCAACCTAGAACACAAAACACATAGAAACAACACACCCTGGCTCAACATAACAGAGTCCCAGAGCAGGGGCGTGACAGTATCCCCCCCCCCAAAGGCGCGGACTGCGACAGTGCCAAATATAAACCGAACAGGGGAGGGCCAGGTGGGCATTCCTCCTCTGAGGCGGTTCCGGCTCCGGGCTTGACCACCACCCTCCAACAATCCCCCCATTGCGCCCCTAGTCCGGTCTGGCCCCGCTGGGCCACTCAAGGACATTCAGAGACTTGTCCCGAAGCCACTCTTGCGTTGTCTTGGCTGTGTGCTTAGGGTCGTTGTCCTGTAGGAAGGTGAACCTTAGCCACAGTCTGAGGTCCTGAGCGCTCTGGAGCAGGTTTTCATCAAGGATTTCTCTGTAAATTGCTCTGTTCATCTTTCCATTGATCCTTACTAGTCTCCAAATAAAATCAAATCAAACTGTATTTGGCATGTGCCGAATACAAGAGGTGTAGACCTTACCGTGAAATGCTTACTTATAAGCCCTTAACCAACAATGCAGTCCAAGAAATAGAGTTAAGAAAATATTTACTAAATACACTAAAGTAAAAAAAAAGAAAAAAGTAACACAATAAAATAATAACGAGGCTATATACAAGGGGTACTGGTACCGAGTCAAGGTTTGGGGGTACAGGTTAGTTGAGGTAATTTGTACATTTAGGTAGGTGTAAAGTAACTATACATAGATAATAAACAGCAAGTAGCAGCAGTGTAAAAACAAAGGGGGGAGGTGTCAATGTAAATAGTCTGGGTGGCCATTTGATTAATTGTTCAGCAGTCTTATGGCTTGGGGGTAGAAGCTGTTAAGGAACCTTTTGGACCTAGACTTGGCACTCTGGTACCGCTTGCTGTGCTGTAGAAAAGTAAACATTTTGTGTTTATAATGTTTTGTACGGTATGCATTGACAAAAAACAAACAGAGGAAACATTTAATTTTTTATTCTTTGCTTTTCATTGCATGCAAAAATACAGTATCTCCCTTCTCTCTCTCTCTTACCCAGTCTACTCATCCATCTTCAAGCTTTCATCCCTTCCCTGCTCTTCTATCACCCTCTCAGTTCCACCTCCAGCTGGCTCCCCTCTTTTTCCTCTTCTCCAGTCTCTTCCTCTCTTCTTTCCTCCTCTTTTCTATCTTCTTCTCCTCCTTTTTTTGAATCTTCGCTCCATCTCCAGGAGCTCAGCTTGAGCTTTCTCTCTCTTTTTCAGCTCCTCAGACCACTTCTTCTCTTTCTTAATCCTGTCTTTCATCATGGCATTGTGTATCTTAATCAGCCGCATTAACCTCTTTTTCTCTGCCTTTTCCTTCTCTTTTCTTTCCTTCTCTCTCATTTTCTGTTCTAACTTGTCCCTCTTTTTCTCAGCCTTCATGGCTTTCTTTTGCTCTTTCTCTCTCGCCTTCATCTCATTTCTCTCTTTCTCGTCACCGTTCAACATCTTATTCAATTTCTTATTTTTCTCTTTTTCCTCGATCTTTATAAACGTGACTTAATGCTTGAGGTTCATGGCCAGAAAGCCCACTCTTCCCAGGATGGTCTCTGCTCTCTCTGATGAAACCGTCCCATTGGAGCTCTTGGAATGGGCACGGTCCGCCTCACGCTTCAATCCCTCCCTTGGGCTCAACTCCTCCTTGACGCTCCTCTCTTCACTCTCAATGTCAATGCCTGTCCAATAATCCTAACAGGAAGACATTGACTCTAGATGTAATATTGTTCCAATGTGGCACATTCAATACACATTTGAGTGATCAACATACATTGAAGGCCTCATGGGGCACACAATTTGGAGGACAGTAATTGAGGTAACTTGTTTATTTGTATCCCAAACCGATTTCATAATAGCCATAGATGTTCTTCCTGGGTCCACACCAAACGTAATACAAATGTTAACCCTAGTAAGGGGTGATGTTTTATACTATGAGCATAGAGTAGCAGGGTTGGGGTCAATTCCATTTCAATTCCAGTCAATTCAGGAAGTTCTTAATTCAATGCTTTGAATTGAAATGGAACAGACCCCCAACCCTGTAGAGTAGTAGTGTAAAATAGGACACCTACCTTTGCCTCTTCCAGCGTCCAGGGCCTGGGTTCCTCATCCTCTGACCTGCATATGGAGGCTCTCACTCTAACAGGCGTCTTAGTGGCCAAGCAGAGCAGAGGGGTTGCCAGAGTTAAGTTAGCATCTGGGACCAGCTGGTGAGCATGAGGGCAGCGATCCACCTCTTCACTAGTGCCCTTCCCTTTCTGCTCTGGCTGCTTGTGGTCCTTGTCATGGATGCATGCCAGGCTTGGAGTTAGTGCTAGGACAGGGCTTTTATCACTCATCAGTTCCTTTCTCTTGACAGTGGATGCAACTGCACTTGCCTCTGTGTTAACTGAGCACTCTGTGGTGTCCTCAACTGTCTCCTTTGGCTGCTTGTGGTCATTGTTGTTGTGAATGCATTGCAGACCTGGAGGACTTTTATCATCCCAGTTGTAAATGGAAACAGTTGCCTCTCTGTTGACTGAGCACTTTGTAGTCCACTCAACTGTCTTCCATAGCTGTTTATGGGCATTGTTGTGGGTGCAGGTCAGGATTAGAGACAGTGTTGCTGGTCCTCGGTCAGTTTGTGGTCAGAGTCTCGGATACATGGCGAGCTTGGAGGCAGTGCTGCTGGGTCAGGAGGGCTTTGATCAGCTGCCATGTCCTCTTTGAGGTGAGTGGACACATCATTGTTTGTTTCACTGATAACTGGACACTTGGTGGTGCCCTCTACTGCCTCTCCTGGCAGTTTATAGTCAACTTCAAAGACAAGTGGCAGACTTGGAGGCAGCATTGGGACAGGGCATTTAGCTGCTGATCTGTACACTCCAAAATCAACAGTAGCTGTGCCTGCAGTGGTCTCTGTAGCAACTGAGACCTCATAGGTATCCTCTACTGTCTGCTCTGGTGGCATGAAGTCATCGTCAAAGACTGTTGGCAGGCATGGAGGCAGCTCTGAAGGAAGACTTCTAGCTGCCCATCGATTCTCTCCCTTGACAGTGGCTGTGGTAGCAGTGGCCTCTGTGGTAACTGGGCACTCTGTGGCTGAAACAGCAGGCTGGGAGGTTTCGAGGAAATTGAATGAATTGCCAATGAACCACTGAGCCAGTGGTGGGAGGGAGTAAGGAGAGAATATGTCCTCTTTCTCGACATTAGATATTGCCACTGGAGCAACTGAGAACTCAGTGGTGCCCTCTACTGCCTGATGTGGCTGCATGGAGTCTTCGTCAAAGAAGTGTGGCAGGTATCGATGCAGCATTGAGGAAAGATGTGTATCTGTCCATAGGTCCTCTCGTATACCTGTAGATACATCTGCAGTGGCCTCTGTGGCAACTGGGCATTCAGCAGACTGGCAGGTTTCAGGGACAAAGTATGAAAATATAATGAACCGCTGTGCATCCTGAGCGCGTATGGCAAATGGAGAGTGGGGATGCAACATGGTTGGTATAGGCCTCTGATTGGTGAAAGCCAGTGGTGGGAGGGAGTCAATACAGGGAGCCATAAACTCAGTGAGAGGACAGTTGCTCAAATCTCTCACATTCTGCGTGAGAAAAGAAACAGACATGATGAAAGTGATCACATTCAGTACATACATACATACTGTATGAGTCAGCACTATTTACTTATACATCACATATATATATATATATATATATATATATATATATAGTGTCCTCTCAGATGCTCTGCACCAGTCTGTCCCAACCCTGTGTCCCCTAGCCAATGGGCCAGCTAAGTGTAAAAATACATGTCCCACACCCATCATAACATTTTACATTTTAGCCATTTATCAGACGCTTTCATCCAGAATGACTTATAGTTAGTTAGTGCATTCAACTTAAGGTAGCAAGGTGAGACAACCACATCATCCTGATATGAGCGTCTATGATAGAACGGTTGTTTATTTTTTATGACAAGACAACCATAAGAACTGAGGACATAAATACACTGAAACAGAAAGACATGATACAACACATTTAGACAAGAACAGATATAAGCATTGCCTTGGTGTGGCCTAATACAAAAAGAAATGAGGACAAAACATTGTTAGCTTACATTCAATGGCATATGGAACATTTTGCCCTTACAATAACTTATATTTGCTTTATTTAATATTGTTAAATAGAACTTTGTCAAAGTTGGTCTTGTTACCTCCTCAATCAGTCTTGGCATTTTCCTCGTCTTGAACCAAATCCTCTTCATCTTCTTCTCCTGATCCTTCTGGATCTGCAAAACCAGAGCCAACCTGGCTCCCAGCTCCATCACGTAGTCTGTCTGGATCGCCCTTTCCTTCAACCGACACTCACCCCTCCTCTGTGTCAGCGTTGAACCCTCCATGTCTTCCTCTTAGCTAACAATAACTCTGGAAAATACATAACGTTGTAGTAAGTGGGTGTTGCTAACCAAATAATAATGCATCTCTTTACAATGTGCAAACGTTTTCTTCCCAGCTACTTACAATTAAGCAAGTGAGAATTCTGCTCCAGATATGTTTACGCAATAGGCCTATCTGAATTACTAGTAAAAAGTTGGCTACTGGAAAAGCGACCAAGTTCAAATGAATCGATTTTGGCTGTTCTTTGGCATCATCATTGTGATGCAAGGCGTTGCCATGGCAGATGAAAAAGCACAATACAGACTTTAAAAAGCAAACTTCAGGGTCTTTCTGTACCTTACTATTGAGCCTTATTCAACCCCTCATGTAGCTCTACTCCATATTGGGCTTGGTTCTCACAAACCACACTAATCAGTTCCATCATATCATTGAAAACACTGTGTTTTGGGTAGAAAATGACTCTATATCCATGCAGGACCTAACTTGTACACTTTCATCTATTTAAAAAAACCAAGGAGGTAAAAACGCCAGTCTTCTCTTTGAGTGCCCCTGAGTGCACCTCAATTTAAAGAGGTCTATCAATTCAACCATTTGAAATGGATGTCCATTCAATTAAGAACATATTATTCTTATTAGAAATGAATCAGCTACAAATTAGGTAGGCGTACTTGTTTTTTTACACAACATACTCTTTTGGTACATATTTATTGAGATAATTGATTACAACATATGTTGGTGATTAACACAGAGAGAGGTTTTTTTTTTTCTGTCATCAATAGAATGCATTAGCCATTAGGCTGGCTCACTACAATTGTAACATGGCATCTCAGGTGTCAGGATGAAGCATTTTCTCACAAAAAGAGGACTCAAGCAAACTATCTCTCTTCAACAGTTTCACTAGTCATGTTAGGTCTACTTAAAATGTCACATTCATACACAAGTAATTTGAAAATAAGTTATACTACTGAAACACATTCACAATAAGTTATATTACAACCTACCTCTGAAGTAAGCAGTGTGTTCTCTCACTAATGAAATAGGACATTAATAATTTGTCAGTGGTTAGTTGAATCAGTCTCTTTGCACTGTTCAGTTTGTCTCTGCAACAGGTAACCTTCCAGAATCGGAATCTTGTGATGTCACAATGGAGTCCCCATTGCCATGGTTACCCACCGCAGCTTTCATGTGTAATCAAATGCTGGCACATTTTAGTTTATTTATTTTCTATTTTTTTGTACCTATGCAGCACAGTCATACCTAATATATACAATTAATCCATATAACCTAATTTTTTATTAAAATATAGTGCTGTAACTCATATTAAATGGTTGACCATTCAAACGACATGTGTTTTGCCTAATTAAAAGTCAATTTGTTTTAGATATCATAACTAGCAGTCAGGCTTAGGTTGTTTGTTCGATCTCAGCCTACCACTAATGTCAATATTTGTCATTATCATCATCATCAATGAAATACATAGGCTACCTTACTACAGTAAAACAAGTCTTCCATAGGATATGTCACCTCAGTAACAAAGTTCCATAAAAGAAATGAGGGTTCAAGAAAACATCTCTCTTCAATGGCCTCAGCTATTAGCCATATGATCAACAAGGTCAAATGCAGCACTAAAATCAAGAAGTAGCTCATCCACAAGTTTATCTTGGTCAAGTGACCTGAGCCATTGATCGATTAAATAAACCAGAGCTGTTGCAGTCGAGTGATCCTTACGGTATCTTTACGGTATGCATGCTCATAGAGGAATAAAATTAGCTGGATGTGTAATTATATAGGCCCAAAAAATGTAATTGAAGAGTAGTTGTCATTGATGTTTAGCATTTAAGTTTAATCAATTATTAAATAAGGAAATCAATATCAGCTGACTATAGAACAGTATTGTTTAAAATTATGTTTGAACATTTTCTTATCCATGTCTTTCCAGATTATATAACCAAACAGACAACCTTTGTTGCTCAAGAGCGTCACACATTCCTCCATTCATTCTCTATCATATTCCCCTACATCATATTCCTCTATCATATTCCCTCCATCATTTTCCCTCTATCATATTCCCTCTATTATTTTCCCTCTATTATATACCTCTCCATCATATTCCACTCCAACATAATACTCGCTATCATATTCCTCTTTATTTGTACAGGGAATCCCAATTGAGACCAGTGTCTCTTTCTCAATGGTGCCCTGTGTTATATCAATTAACAGTCCAAACAGCTTAAACAGATAAAATTACATTCAGAGCAGAAAATATATAGAGCAAAATTATTAGACTTGAACACATACATTTCACAATGAACAGGTCTTGTATTTAACCAGTTGAGCTGACAACCATTTTGCACTGTTTCACTAGGCCTTTAGTCATCAATCTAGCAAGAGGGCAATATTTTATTAATGTAGTGGTGTCCCTCCCCCCAGGAAGCTATGACCTTTAGCTTTCACCTGGAATTGTTCATTTATGTCTAAGAAAAAAAAAAAAACTTTTCAAACCATATGATCTAGTACACAAGAAAAGTATAATACAACCTTCTTTACTACTTTGCCAAACATTTCATGACATTAGTGATAGTCAAAATCTGTAAAATTTGTGAATGTCTAAATTAACATTTGGGCCATTTAACCAGTGTGCATCCCTGCTATAGACAATGGGAGAAGGGCTATGTAAAGGTCTCAATTTTGTCGTTCTGAACAAATGTTTGACTTCCACACAAAATTACTTCTTGACTTATTTTTGGTTTAAGGAAGTGTGTAGGTCGCATTCTTTATAGTAAAGCTATGAAAGTTATGTATTTAGCTCTGCCTGCTCGAGACCAATTCAGTGATTGCTTTGCCATGTCTGTGCCGTGAAGCATTCAAGCTGGATAAATGTTTTTCCTGGAATGCCCCTTTGACTTAACGTTGCAGTTAAGTGATATAAATGGATGTAATGATGCAGCCGACCACCAGAGTGAGGCAAATACAAGTTTATTCGACAGAGGACGTTTACGGGGTTCTCGGAAGGTCTGGATGGATGTCTTCTGAAATATAAAACGGTTGGGAAATCAATCAAATAAGTCATGTAAACATTTACATATTTTTTTACAGAAATTCTAGCGCCCAATTTCAGGGACTGTCAGCCTAAGAGATTTTCAGTCTTAAAGTGATCTAATGAAACAAATCCTCTCTGTCACATTCCTCTCAATATATTCCCTCTATCATATTCCCCTCTATCCTAATCCCTCTATCATATTCCTCTCAATCATATTCCTCTCCACCCACTCCTCCTCCTTCCTCCTCTCCCTCATCTCAGTGCAGCCCCTCTCCATCCACTAGAGCAGGAAGTCTCTGGTCTCAGTGAGGTCCAGCTCAAACCGAAGAGAGGCCGTTTTAACTCTCTTCACCTTTAGCTGTTCCTCCAGCCTGGCAAGTAATATCTCATTGTCAACCAAGCAACCTAATCTGGACTTTGAGATGATCTGACGTCTCTTTTGCTTGAGACATTTCTCTTTGCTGCTCATCTCTTGAGTATTCCAGCACACTAATGTCCTTCTTGAAGTAGCATAAATCTGAGGCTACCTCTTTTTTCAGATCCTCATGTGCTTCTCTTATAGGTTTGAATGTGTGTCCTCTGTCGTCTCACCCATCTCTGCAGATCACAGAGATCAGCTTACTGTCCGTCTCACAGAACAGCTTCAGAGCCTCTCCATGTTCACGACATTCATCTCTCTACTGTTTCCTCTCTCGGCTGTAGCTCTCTGTCTTTTAGCATCTTCCTCCAGTTTCAGCTGGTAGGCCACGTTCCTGATCAGTCTGTTGATCTGGAAGATTCTGTCTCTGACCAGAGCCCTGCCCACTTGACAGAGTTGGTGTCCAGCATTCAGGCTGTCTTGGAGGCATCTCTTGCAGAAGGTGTGCTGATAGCTTAGAGACACAGGCTCAGTGTAGATGTTTGTGCAGATGGAACAGCACAGGTGGTCTGCCAGGTCAGAGGAAGATGTGGCCATAATGACTGTGCTCGTGCTCAGTGTGTGAAAGACAAAGAGGCAGTGTCCAAATACCCATATTAGAGTAATAAATAGTATGTAAAAACATTTAGTTTTATAGTATGTGAAATTTAGAAACTATGCCGCGTTCACATGCTAGTCGGACCTAGGAAACTCTGAAATGTCCGACTAGCTGTTCGTTGAATGCGCCACGTGTATAACTACAACCAGTAAGCAAGTCTGACATTTCCGGGTTTCCAAGTTCCGACTAGCATGTGAACGCGGCAATAGTACTCAGAATTCGTCATCTAATGCGCGATTGCATTGACTCCCGTCATTCGTTCATTTCGGTACAGCGAGTCAATTTATCTGACTATCAGCTGTTGCCAAACAAGTGAGTCAGATAAGAAGAGTGAATTCAACTAGATCAAAGGCGAAATTAGTATGCAGTTTAAGTATGTATTACGCTAGAATGGATATTTAGACACAGCCAGTAACAGGTCTGTCTTGGAAAATACATGTATGTTCTTGAAGTACACAGTCAAATTAACATTAGCTTTAAAGCCCTCATGAAGAATACTGACAGACTTCTTGTAAAGGTAGAGGCATGTGACTATCATAAAGCAAGACAGACTAAAGTAACAGTAACAACTTTCAGTGTGGGTGTGGGGAAAAAGCTAAAACACAAGTGAATAAAGGATGGGTTTTATTATCCATACAGTATAAATAGGAAATGTCTAATATACAAATGATTCCAACTAATTCTTTGGATTGGAGATGACTGCTTTAGACTGTTGATATGCATGCACACATTGAGGTCAGCAAGCACCAAATAAGTGTCCAGCATGCTATAGTGGTTATTACAAGTAACTACACATATCACACCACAACAGCTAACATAGTGTCTCACTCCCTCTCCTCCTCTCCTCCTCTCCCTCTTGTCTCCTTTGGGCTTCCTCTATACCCCTCCTCTGCTCCTCGCCCTCTCAGCGGCTCCAGCTGGATAGAGTGATAGCGAGGTGACCTCCTGCCTCTCACTGGAGGGTGGGAGAGGGGGAACAAAGGAGGATGAGGAGGAGGTGGAGAGAAAGAGAGTAGGAATGGAAGAGGAGGTGGAGAGGGGTAGAGGAGGAAGAAAGCCTGGTCTAAGTATTGCTTTAAATGGAAGAGAGGGGGAGGAGGAGAGAGAGTGAGAGATGGGGGGAGTGGGAGAAAGAGGGAAGGAGGGGGAGGAGGGGGAGGAGGTGGAGGGCAGCTGTGTCCGACACACCATACTTAAACATGCAACAGGTAGGCCAGGGGAAGGGACCTGTAGGTGAGACTCATAACATGATAAGGGGGGCAGGTGATGAAGGGTGGCGCAGTGGTCTAGCTCCTGAGTGGCGCAGTGGTCTAAGGCACTGCATCGCAGTGCTAACAGTGCCACTAGAGATCCTGGTTCGAATCCAGGCTCTGTCGCAGCCGGCCGCGACCGGGAGACTCATGGGCGGCGCACAATTCGCCGAGCGTCGTCCAGGTTAGGGGAGGGAATGGCCGGCAGGGATGTAGCTCAGTTGATAGAGCATGGCGTTTGCAACGCCAGGGTTGCGGGTTTGATTCCCACGGGTGGCCAGTATAAAAAAAAAAAAGATGTATTCACTAACTGTAAGTCGCTCTGGATAAGAGCGTCTGCTAAATGACTAAAAATGTAAAAAATGTAAGGGGTGGAGCTGGAGTCAAGGAGGGGAGGGTGTTCCTACGAGCCCCCTGCCAGTGAGACGGGGAGCAGGGAGGAAGTCTGTCCACGGAGCATTTCTGGGTCATTGGGTCGCCTCCAATGAGATTAGATCCCCCTCTACAATGTAAAGCAGTTTGAGTACTGGGGGGTTCTCTGTATAAATCCATGGTGAAACCTCCAGGGGCTAGCCTTCTCTCAGCGGAGAGTCTGCTCTGGGCTGCCTGCGAAAGGTGCTCCTCTGTGGGAAAGAGGAGAGAACAAGAGCCCCCAGAAGAGATCTCCTTATGGTAGTGATGGACAGATCAACTCTCCTTGTCATTTTCCACCTCTTCCTCTTCCTCTTGCTCGGCCTTCTCCCTCCTTTCCTTCTTACAGTCGTGATGGAGATAACCCTTTTCTCCCTTTCCTCCTTCCTTACCTCCCTCTTTCTCTTCCTCTACCTTCCTCTCCCTCCTTCCCTCTTGGTAAACCTTGTTTAGTCGAGCCAGATTGTGGATAGCTAGCCATGGTTTAGACCACTGTCACTGTCTGGGTGGGGGGATACAGGACTGGTCCACTGGACTCAGCTCACATGGGGAGAACCTGCTGCTGCTGCCACTCTCCCTCTTACCTGGGATGAGATCACGTTTGGAGGAAACCTGGCACCATCCCTACGGTGAAGCATGGTGGTGGCAGCATCATGCTCCGGGGAGGATTTTCAGGGAGTCGAGAGTTTCAAGTTCCTTGGTGTCCACATTACCAACAAACTATCATGGTTCAAACACACCAAGACAGTCGTGAAGAGGGCACAACAACGCCTTTTCCACCTCAGGAGACTGAAAAGATTTGGCATTGGTCCCAAGATCCTCAAAAAGTTCTACAGCTGCACCATCGAGAGCTTCCTGACCTGTTGCATCACCGCCTGGTATGGCAACTGCTCGGCATCCGACCGTAAGGCGCTACAGAGGGTAGTGCGTACGGCCCAGTACATCACTGAGCCAAGCTTCCTGCCATCCAGGACCTATATACTAGGAGGTGTCAGAGGGAGGCCCAAAAAATTTACAAAGACTCCAGTCACCCAAGTCATAGACTGTTCTCTCTGCTACCGCATAGCAAGCGGTACCAGAGTGCCAAGTCTAGGTCCAAAAGGCTCCTTAACAGCTTCTATCCCCAAGCCATAAGACTGCTGAACAATTAATCAAATGGCCAGCCGGACTATTTACATTGACACCTCCCCCCTTTGTTTTTACACTGCTGCTACTCGCTGTTTATTATCTATGCATAGTTAATTTACCCCTACCTACATGTACAAATTACCTCAACTAACCTGTACCCCCACACATTGACTCGGTACCGGTACCCCTTGTAAATAGCCTCATTATTATTTTATTGTGTTACTTTTTATTTTATTTTTTACTTTAGTGTTTTTAGTAAATATTTTCTTAACTCTATTTCTTGAACTGCATTGTTGGTTAAGGGCTTGTAAGTAAGCATTTCACGGCAAGGTCTACACCTGTTGTATTCGGCACATGACAAATACAATTTTATTTTATTTTATTTGTAGACTAGTCAGAATCAAGGGAAAGATGAACAGAGCAATATACAGAGAAATCATTGATGAAAACCTGCTCCAGAGCGCTCAGGACCTCAGACTGGGGCTAAGGTTCACC